>NC_085867.1:17741803-17774303 GCF_034702125.1 Engraulis encrasicolus | reverse complement strand
TCCCTGCTCATGCCCAAGGCGAAAGCCCCTACAGACTCCCAGAAGGTCGCATGCTTTCAATGTGTGTTCAATGAAAAGGCCATGCTTTTTACAGTCATACATTCTCTGTCATGGCTGACAGTTTGAATAAAATGTGTGGGGGAATGTAACACTATTCAGGGCTATGAGTGAATGGCATACACAGACAGGCACTATACTGAGGTGCCATTCATGTATACAAGAATCAAGTCCTTGATTCCTGATGGTTTTCAGTGGTTACTTTAGATAACTGCAAAGTTAATGTTGTATATTATCTTTCCGTCCTATTTAATTTTGGTAAATTTCTTTTTGAGGGTATAGAATTGAAATCACGGGTCTCACTTGCATAGGTGTAAACAGGCATGTACAGTGTGATACACTTTCTCATGCTAAATATTGTGCTGATTCAATTAATTAAAGAAATGATAATCCATAATTAATCTTCAATATAATTCCATATAAAATTAAACCTCAAACTTAAACTTCAGTATGAAATTCCTGTTCTCTATTCAGATATTCTCTCAATCTGTGGTAGGTCTTGAGTGTTTATTTAACAGGGAGAGATACATCGCAGACTTTGTAACAACCCAACAGCAAGCATCATAGCATTAGCGGAGGCTAACTTCCAATGATGATCATGTATCTGAAGATGTATTTGACTGGCCCCTCACCTCCTCTGTGTCTCTGACCACTTGTTAGCAATCTGCTCGTGAGCTGGTACTTGTTCCGTTGTTATACTCGCTATACTTGTTATATATCCGGATATAATTTTGAGAGAAATGACCCAGGATGGATTCGAACCTCGGTCCACATGAACAGTTTGTCCATTTATGGTACTGTGCGGTGCACCACAACACCACATTTTTTTATGATGACAGTTCCCTTTTGTTGAAATAGGCCAAATCCTTTCTCTTGCAAGCATTAGGTTACTTCCTGCATCCCCATAACATGCAGTCAGACTCCCAGGGGTGCTGTGTTGTAACCATATCTATCACCATTTATCACTGCACTCATAGTTTACACACCCACACAGACACAGACACAGACACACAGACACACAGACACACAGACACAGACACAGACACACACACACACACACACACACACACACACACACACACACACACACACACACACACACACACACACACACACACACACACACACACACACACACACACACAGATGCACTTACACGCACTTATCTATGGTCTGTATTTTACTGTTCAACCCAACATTCAGCCCACGAAGTGGCAGCATATACGTACATAGTAAAACAAACTGCAGTGGTTCTGCAATCTAGCCTTAATTGCCTGTTTCATTAAAAAATATATTTTATCCTCATGATGAAATCAATCGCCACGCACCACTCGAACCGTCTTCTCTCTATCATCTTTATTTCGCACCCACAATGCAATTGTGATTGCAATTGTAATTCCGGACATCATGGGAGTCACTTTTTTTTATCCATCATGACGTCGAACCCACTGCCCATGTGCACCAGAGTCAGTGGCCCCAGTCAAAACAGTACATTTTGCTGTCCTCTCTGTTGGCTAAATGGACATGGAACCATCAAGTACCATTCCAAAAACAAAAACAAAAGTTTATTTCCTCCTTTTGCCATAGCCTGAAATTTTGGGCATAACAGGGAAATTTGGAGACAAAGGCCCAATTCGAAACAGGGAAGGCAGCTGTCCTTCCAGTGAGCTAACTGGACATCGAGTCATGAAGTGTGGATCGAAACGAAAAATTGCTTTATTTCCTCTCTCGGCAGTTGACTGCATTTGTGTGCGTAACGAGGATATTTCGAGGATACATCAGATGCTGACTTCGCTGCCTTGGTACCCAACATGCTGTGCGCCACCTCCCTCTCAACCGGAAACCTGAAAAACAAACATGGCTACTACCCAAGCTACTACCTTATCATACTCTTTATTCTGACTCTTATGTATGTAGATATTGGAAATCGAATGGATAAATCAACATTGTAGTATCTAAATATGCTGTCGCTAGATCTATTTATAGCCTATTTTACGATTCCGCCGTCTGACGATCATTCACCGTTCAATTTGGATGCGTAAGCTAAGCGCTAACGTGATGAACGTAACTCCCGCCATAGAACCGCCGTAACATCAAATGCGCAAGGCGGCGCACTCGTTAGTGCCGTTCGTAACGGCTGCCTCATCAGCTAACTTCAACTATCTGATCAGTGACATGTTTATGTAGGAGGAGAGTCATCGAGTCACTGCCTCCCGTTTCGAATTGGGCCAACATCAGATGGAGACTTGCGGCTACCTAATACCCAGATTGCTGTGTACCTGCTCTCTCTTGAAGGTGAACCTGAAAACAAACATAGCTGCCACCCGATCTACATTGTTGGGGGGCGCTGTGGCGCGCTAAGCCTCCACATTTGGGCTTGCATGCCTACCCACGGGGACCCCGGTTCGAGTCTGGCCGGGGTCATTTCCCGATCCTCCCATGTGTCTCTGTCCCATTCACTTCCTGTCACCATCTACGACTGTCCTGTCAAATAAAGGCATAAAAAGCCCCTAAAAACATATTAAAAAATAAATGAACATTGTAGTATGTAAATGTGATGGCGCTAAATCTATTTCTAGCCTATTTTACGATTCCATCATCCGTTGGTCTTACACTACTCAACTAGCTTACAAGCTATAAGCGCTAATGTGAAGAACATAACTTCAACCACAATGGTATTACATCAAATACTGCAGGTTACTGCCATTCGAAACAAACGCTTTACTGTAAGCCAGGCACAAACTGCACAACTCCCAAATTTGTGTCCAATTTTGACGTCAAGTGGAGCCGCACACATACAGAGAATAGCAACTGTCAATCTTATCCTTGATCGTAAACACTAGAGACAACGCCCAACGTTCTATTTTGAGTCGTATATATCAAACACTGTTTGATATCTATGGAATACATACAACATTCAACACAACACATACAACACCTCGAAGGCCGCTATTCTGCTTATCACTAGGTTACCAGCATTTAGGCTTAAGTATTAATTTATTAATATGTTGATCTAAGGCTTCGTGAGAAAGTAGATTAACCACTGCGCTTGGTACGTTGCTATGGGCACCACTTCCTAATCTAGTGAGACGCGCCTCTATCGGAGGCATGTAAGGACGCGCGCAGAACGTTGGGGTGACTTGACAACCAAATAGGCTACGATAGAATTGACAACTGGGTTTTTGACTTGACAACCAGATGCGATAGGATTAGTAACGGGGTCTTGACTAGACAACCAGATGCGATAGAACTAACGACGCGGTCTTGACTAGACAACCAGATGCGATAGAACTAGTAACGGCACTTCGCCAGAAAATTAGAAAAGAAGCAACTTGGATGCCCGCACGCCCGCATGACATCATAGGTGTCCTGCTACCGGGGAATAAAGGACACCTGCTCAGCCAATCAGAAGACGTACCGTCTGCTCACCGGGTGATACCAACGATTTGTGATCGGCAACTCTTTGAACCGGCAAAATTCTATCTTCGGTCACAATGAGGAAATCTTGCCTGACAATCACTTGTCCTGCGGGGTAACGTTCCACTGATTGCCATAAGGGGGTTTTCAGCCGAGCCTCAGGCCGGTAGGTGTGTAGTTTGAGCCCAGCTTTAGAAGATACCTTTACGACGGAAGTCATATCTGATCAGACAACTGTTTATTTAGAGGGGAAGTTATCAAGCTGCTGCCTATACATTTTGACTGGGTCACTTTTTCCCCCCACTCGTGTCCTCAGGCCACGTCTCCGTACTACACTGTGGCCAATGCATTTTCGGTTTGTGATAGTTCTTTCATTCTACTTTCTTTGGTTTATACACACAAATGTGCTGCCTGGTCTCAAGACTGTTTACTAGACCTATGAATTATTTGGACTTTGTAACATCTACGGTTTTAGAGATAGATGCCATGACATTCTTATTAAAACAGCTAAGAAACAAGTAAAATTTACATTCACAAGTAAAATTTACATCAGTTACCCTTGCAAAAAAACTCTTACGAATCTTTAGGAAAAAAACACAAAGTAAAATGACGAGCAGACACAAATGTTTGATAGCAGCTACTGACTGTTGTCCCTGTCTTTGTGTAAGCTAAGTAATATCTACTGCTGTATAACATGGTTTTATTTATGTTGATTTCCTTTGCCTCTGGGATTTTTCTGTGCTCTGCAGAAAAGGAACCTGCTGTAATGCTTTTTTATAATGCTGTAAATGAAATATAGGCTATGTACAATGTCTGCAAAGATCGCCCATAATGCCTCAAGCCCAGGGCCTCTGACAGCTTTGGCCTGGCCCAGGACAAAGCTATCTGAAAGGAGGCCCCACCCCATACATGCAATGTAATGAGGTCTCCGCTCTGTGTCCTCCCTCTCCTTGGGCCCTGGACATCTGACCACTTCACTCCACCCACCACCCCCTGTCACCGTCCCTGCTCAGTGTCTGGCCGTGGCGTTGTTACACCAGACTGGGCACTGAAGGGGGAAATGTCAAGCACAGCTATTGTGCTTTCGTGCTTCCATTCTGTTCCAGAACTGCATGGGAAAAAGATCACCAGTCATCATGGCTGTCATGAAAGCATAGGTCAATAGCTACCCAGGGTGGAAATGACACACCAAGAGATTCATGCGCTCTGTAGTCTTACAAACTGCATTGACATTACAATCCTCTCTCTGTTATGGAGAGTATCGTCGGGTGTGTGTGTGCAGGGCAAGTGAAAAAAAGGAGATGATTTGTTTCAACTGACACACAAGCAAATTTTGTCCCAACCTTTGCTATGCGGTTATGGTGTCCAAATGCGCTGCGGTGTTGTGCAATGATACACTGCTTGATACACACGCACATGCTGCTGTTTGTTTGCCCTGTATGCTCCGGCTCCAAAAAGCACTTTCTGCACAATCTGGTTCCAATTCCGCTGTACTCTACGGCTGCCCAATCTGGACTTAGCACATGTACAACACACCGGCTGGGGATGTTTAAACTTTTTTGTTCTTGGAAATGAAACACTTTTGCTGAATGGTTTTTAAACCCGTCATTGAGGAGCACCATACTGCCCTACAAAGCAAAAAGGCAGTAACTGCGCAGAGCTCCAATCTGAGTAAGATGAGTTTAAAATGATACTGCAATCCAGTCTAAGAAGTTTTGGGGACATTATTGACATGCAGCAGTTTTGTTACTTTATGTTACTACCTTTTGTGCGGATTAATCATTTTATTTATATTTAAACTTGGATATACATATCATTAAAGGGGGATGCCACTATTTTGGGGCTTAATGCAGTTAAAATCGTTGGCTGGGGTTTATAAAGGTGGTTAAGTGTCTTATTTTTCATGTTAAGCGTTGTCTTGCTTTAAGACAAGTGAAAAGAGGGAGCATGTCGCTAAGCTATTGAAAGTCAATGCATCCGTGTAGCATTGTAGCATTGTACTGCCTGTAACCTCATGGATCAGTGCAGGGAAGATCCATGCAGCCGTTGGCGTGTGGTGTTGGTGATTGTGATGCATCATGCAGTGCATGACCCAGATGAGCTGCACACAGTAGGCTACACCAGCAATTGCTATAGTCCCCATCACTGTGAACATCCTTCAGGTGTCTGGAAAAGCACATAAAAATAAAAAATGGTGTTGTGGTTGGGTTGACTGGGTGAGGAACACTCTCAACTGTACACCAAGTGATAGCAAGGAAGCCAGCAAGGGCCTAGGGAAAAGGGGTGGCCTGTAATTTGGATGCCATAGGCTATGATTTTAGTGGGGGGCCCTTTCAGATGATTTTGTCCCGGGCCTGTCAGTGGCCCTGAGTCATACAATGGAAACAAGGAGTCATGACGGTTGTTTAACTGTTGCCTGTTTGCTCTGGCCCGTGAGATTCAAACATTCAGTTTTTTGTCTATGTTGCATCAAATGGTCTCCTGGTCTCCTTTTTTTCTATAGAAACGTCATTGCTGGACTCGAATATCAGGGTAACTGGTTGAATTACACCAAATGTTGCCTTTCATTGGGACACATTAAGCAGCCTCAAACGCAATAACTATGGGGCTTACAGTGTCATCTCTGTACATCATAAGGTTTTGCACATGCATCTCAGCAAACAGCAGAAAGATGTAGGGAGGACTACAAGATGTTATCTTTGAGATTCAACGTTTCCGACTGAGCTCAAGGCTGCTATCTGACTGAAGAGGAAAGCATCGAAGACTGGGACAAACCGTCCGCAGCAATAATGATATTACACAACTTGCAAGTCTCCAAAACCATGCAAGAGATGATGACAAGTGTGCTCTGATGCAGCGCTTTCAGTGGGACAGTAGGCACCATCACAAAGGCCCACACTTAACCAGGGAACTGGGACTTTTTGCAGCAAAACCTGTATATAATACTACATTTCAACTTCTTATTTTAGACGAGAATTTATTTTTTAGCACTTATTTTCTGCTACCTACAGCAATGCCCTGATGGAAATCCCTAGTGTTGTGCAAGGGGTGATTAAAAAGTAAATAGTCGCAGACATAACTAAAGACCAGAACTGTGCACTGTTGAGGACGTCACCGTACACCCACATTGCTGAGCTCGCTGGGCTGGAACGGTCTCTAAGCTGCATGTAGAGTTGTGTGTGTGTGTGTGTGTGTGTGTGTGTGTGTGTGTGTGTGTGTGTGTCTGTGTGTGTGTGTGTGTGTGTGTGTGTGTGTGTGTGTGTGTGTGTGTGTGTGTGCGTGTGTGCGTGCGTGTGTGTGTGTGTGTGTGTGTGTGTGTGTGTGTGTGTGTGTGTGTGTGTGTGTGCAGGGAAGTCAGCAGGGGGAGACAAAGGGGGCAGTTGTCCTGGGCCCAGTGAGAAGGGGGCCCCATAAATGGGTCTACTGGGTAAGAGGAGGGGCTTTGACCTTGTCTTGGGCCCGGTCAATGCTGACAGCGGCCCTGTTGTGTGTGCAGGTGGCATCTCTGAAACTGAGTTGTGTCTGTCCGGCAAACAGCTGGTGACTAAGCACACAACCACACCAGTGTTAGATTACTGCTGCAAAATATCATCATTTTGTGGTGGACAGAGCAAGTGTTCAGATGCACCAACACCGACGCCCTGATCAATGTGTGCATCTGGCATAGAGCAAAGATGAGTCTGCTTGCAAAGCGTGCTTGTCTATGTTTCTCTATTCCTCATGACAGGAACATAAAAACAGGAAGAAGAGGGTAGTTTGATTTTGTTTTGTTTCTTTGTTTTTCTTTGTTTTTTTCCCATGTACCATTCCGCCATGTGGAACACTGATAGTCATTGAAAAGACTTAACTAGTCTAATTTACAGACACCTACCATTAGCCTGGGAAATCCCATGCTGCTTTGCACAATCGTTCCGATGTGAAAGACAATAATCTCACTTGTGATTAGGCCTGGTGGTAACCAGGCAAACCTAACATAGTTGTAATACATTACTAAAGAATCTGTGTAATGGCATAGTGCATGGCAAAGAATCTTTAGTAAGGTATGACAACTTAGTCATTGTCATTCTGGTAACAGCTAAACAGGGGCCTTGTTTTAAGATTATAACAAATTGTGTTATGGTCCCTTGGCAACAGCTGCATAGCCCAGACTGGAGGAGATGACACTGACTGCACCTCACTGCCACACAATCTCTGAACACCACGAAACAAAGCTCTCATGTGATGCGCTTCGGTCTTGTGTCTTTGGCTGTTAACAAATGGATAACAGGGTGCCTATATAGTGGACAACACAACACACAGGACACGTGCGGCGTGCCTGCATCACATCTATTGACACCATCTGTCTCATTTAAACGACCTCACCATATGGCGTGCTGCATTGTGTTTGTGCCAGTGCCTGTTAATAATCTCGTTAGTCCTGTTTTCTGTTCATTACCCAATCAAACACATTTTGGAGGCTGAAAGAAATCTTGCCAAATGCCAACAGACTGGAAAGCAATATAATGTGTGAGTGGAGCAGAATGTTCCGTCAGCAAATTGTACGTGAAATGGACGTGAAAAGACCCACTTGGAGACCCCTGTTACCATTATGCCACGGAACAACACAGCATGCAGTGCTCACAACGAAATTACATTTATGCCTCACCCATGCATGGGCATCCTAACTGGCAAGCCCAGTGTGGTGGTATGGTGCTATGTTCAGAGGGGTCTCAGTAAAGGTGGAGGATGAGGAAGAAGACTGGTTAATCACCCCCACCAGTGTCAGGAATCGAACCAACAATCCTCGGGCCTCAGTAAATCTGACAGCCCTTGCCAGTTTCCATGACTGCATGAAGTGCATGATGGATCACCATTCTAGGGGCATTAAAGACAGGGAAAGTGATCGTAGTGGCAGAGTAGACCAAAACATTAAAAAAAGGAAAAAAACATGGCCTGCTTTTAACACTTCCCTATCAGATTATTTGAGGAGATCAAATAGCATCAAAGAGGCTTTTGTAGGCCTAACCCCTGAGCTGCGGAGAAGAGGAGGAACTCTAGAAACTCATGGGCCTTTACCCTCAGCGGGAAGGGAGAGAAGCCCTTCAGCACTCCACCAAACTGAAATCCACAGGAGGCCTGTTAATGGGCGCTTCTGCCTCACGGATCTATCTGGTGTTTTGCACTAGGTTTTCAAGGCTGATGATGAAATTGCCACAGCAACTCTTCCGCTCATTAGGAAGATTAGCCCCCGAATGGCTTCTATTTGGGCTGTGTGGTCTTTCAACATGGGAGCTATCATAATTGACTCGAAATCAAATGAAACCCTCTGAAATGCTGTGCTCGATAGAATTCAATTCATTTTAATGATTACGGTGAGATGTGTGGACGACGGTGGTTTCTACTCCAAACCTAAAATATGTTCCTCTGTCAATCTGATATGTTTGAGGAGTCCTCATAAAAGAATCACGACCCTCTGTGTCTTTAGAATCCTTAATATTTCATGCTTCCTGTCCCCAGACGAGTCTTGGCGCCTGCCCTCTTTGACTTTGTCGGTGTCAACTCTTCAAAAGCCAAAACATCAAGAGGATAACTTTCTAGATGACATCCTCAGTCACTCCTGATTGGATCATTGTCATGTACCCCTGGACGTCCCTGCTGTCCTTCAGAGAGAGAGAAAGAGAGAGAGAGAGAGAGAGGGAGAGAGAGAGAGAGAGAGAGAGAGAGAGAGAGATGGAGGGAAGGGAAAGCTTAACAGGCTGGCAGTATTTTGCCTGCTGTTTTCTTTACACAGGCTTCCTATTGGCCTATTTCTTTTTTAAAAAGCTGTAAAATATAGCTTATTTGAAATCCTCACCAAACAACTCCACAGTGATTCTACATGGATGATTATTCATGTTCTTGTTACCTCTGCCAAGGAGGTTACGTGTTCGGTCGCTTTGGTTTGTTTGTTTATTTGTCTTCTATCTGTTAGCAGGATAACTCAAACAATTATGCAGATTTTGATGAAATTTTGTGGAGTTGTTGGAAATGACAAAAGTAACAAGCGATTAAATTTAGGTGGTGATACGGATCCGGGATTTTTTAAAACGACTCTTCACCATTGCGGGATAGGGTGAATTTTGACATTGCAGTTTCTAACTCTTAAAAAAATAGGGTGTAAGGTAGTCAAAAGTTACATCAAAGAGCATCCTTGGCGGCAGCCAGAAATTTTGGGCCCCATGAAAGATACGAATTTTGGGCCCCCTGTCAGTGATTGGGCCCTTAGAATCTGTAACACCCCCCCCAGCAGCACCCATGCTTGGCAGAAGTCTGCACTCTCTGAGTGCATATCTAGTTTTCAGTCATGTTTTTTTTTTTTTTTTTTTTTTTACTAATAGGCATAGTTTACACCCCAGTGTCCTTCTTGATCGTTAGGGCTACACCTCTGTTAGTCTGCTCTACTATTTAATTATTTTTATTTTTATTTTTTATACCGGTAGGCTAATTCTGCCAAGCCGTCCTCAAATAGTGCCCCAAGGATATGCCCAAGGCTACTGTTGTAAAATTGTTGATTCTTGATATTCGAAATATAGGCTACAGCTTTGTCTACACAATAACGCATTTATACATTTGCAATGACATTGCATTTTTCCGGAAGAAATATTTAAATCCCCAAACAATACTCCTCGACATTTACGCATGCAATTATCATCACAGAGTAGCCTAGTGGCGGGTCCACCAGACTGTTTTAGATCAATTTCATTATTCGTCTGACCGCGCTTTGCTGGGCTATGATCCCCAACACAACTTCCAAGTCGCCAACTCACGCCTACCACAAAGCCCATTGGCTGTGCCGAATAAAATATTTGCATATGTTGTTAGGAGTCCGATGCGATTGGACATTGCACAGTTCAATCTCGGAGCGCTGCCCGCAAATGCAGGACATGGTGTACAGCTGCTGCTGCGAAAGTAATAGGTAATGTGCAACAGACTCGGGGTAGTCGGTCTGTATCAACCGAGAGAGGCACTTGGAGAGCGAATGACTTTCTGCGGACCGGCCGTAGAAGATATAGGTTCTAAACTCAGCCTATTCATATTAACGAAATGCGCCTTAGTTGGAAACGATGGACTGTGTGCACCATTAGTATTCTGTTGATATTTTACAAGACGAAAGACATCGCAAGAAGTGGGGAACATCAGGAAGCCCAACTCATAAGGTAGGCTACCACACGTTCTCCTTGCTATTGACACCGCTAATAGAATAGCCCCATCACAGAGGGTATTATAGCTGGTGTATCCCCTCTGCCGTTGGGATATGCCTTCTTGTTGCTTGAATATGTTGATGTGGGTTGTTGTTTTTACGTTAGTTTTGTCTTCATGGTGAAGAAGTTCCTTTCTGGATAGTACCAGCTCGCAGTGTCCTACCATTGCAATTGGTCCTGCCCATGGCAATTGTGTCGGGATGGATGGCTATTCTCCTTTGTTTGGCCTGGCTCATTTTGCCACGGGGAAATGTGTGTCTTAAAAACCTATCCTATTTCGTGTGTGTTGGGCAATTGTCCAACAATTATCTTGCACAGTAAGCTATGTATATTTTAAATATTATGATCACATTTACAGCTTGGGCCTATTTTATTTGGCACAGTTGTAGGACCATAATAGAAAGATTAGTTTGCTCCAGATTTTAGGTCTTTTTTTCTTGGGGCAATTTTACTATATAGGCCTACCCACCGCAATTCTACAATAAAATGCAATATTAGGTCACTGAGGTTGTAGTGGTCTTTTACAACGAACGAGTGTGTGAGAGACATACAGTGAGAGGGGGAGGTAGATGACTGGACTGAGGAGGAGAAAGTCCATTTGATAGCCTATTGTTGCATTTCATTTACTAGGCCAGTTCTAGCTGCCCTGATGAACCCACAGCCTTGTGAAGAATACGTGAAGGTTCACATTTATAGGCCTACAGCTCAAACATGCACTAGATTTATGTTGGCCTGAAATGCTGTGCTTGAGTGCTGCACACTTTTGAGGTCTGTATTAGCTTGAATACAGCATGACTGCAAACACTTCCTGTGATGTGCTTGCGACTAAAATTGTAGACTGACAGTTTTGTCTGCATTCTAGTCTTGTGTGTGTGTGTGTGTGTGTGTGTGTGTGTGTGTGTGTGTGTGTGTGTGTGTGTGTGTGTGTGTGTGAGAGAGTGTGTGTGTGTGTGTGTGTGTGTGTGTGTGTGTGTGTGTGTGTGTGTGAGAGAGAGAGAGAGAGAGAGAGAATATGTCTGACAGAGACAGAAAGGAGTGAGAGACGAGAAAGACGTAGATTGTGGCCTGAAGCTGCAGACAGCAGGCAACTGTTATGTGGTTTCCCTCACACTTGTCTAGAAAAAGTAGCGTTCATAAAAACCACAATTACAGAACAGAGAGCAGATTTTCTTTACAGCTGTCAAAAGTCCTCTGTACTTACTGCTTCCTTACTGTGTGTTTCACAGTGGAGTTGAATGTGAAAGGTTAATTTCAGAGAGCAAAGTTTAGGGGTCTGTCCATTATGCCAGCGTCCCTCAAGACCACTTGGCATTATCACAATCCTCATGAAATATCTTATTTCACCAACTATGCTTATCACTAAATGCAAGATCATCTCAGGGACAATGGGGGACAAGCTTCTTTCAAATAACTCTGCCAACAGGGGGAAAAAACGGGGTGTCAATATACCAGCGTGCATGAATCCAGATAGAGTATTGTAGATTTAAAGCGATGGTTCGGAGTAGAATCACCCTAATGCCATTTGAACCGTGACACCCATCCACCTTTACACCCGAAGTGTTTTCTGCCGCAGCCTTACATCAACAGAGTTGCCGTGTTATTCGATGTTTATTCCGGTTAGCTTGACTCAAGCGCATATGGATACTGGGCACCGTCTCCAAACTTTCCCCACAAAAATAACATGTCATGACACCAA
This sequence comes from Engraulis encrasicolus, assembly GCF_034702125.1. Taxonomy (NCBI): domain Eukaryota; kingdom Metazoa; phylum Chordata; class Actinopteri; order Clupeiformes; family Engraulidae; genus Engraulis; species Engraulis encrasicolus. The sequence continues at coordinate 17,761,913 of NC_085867.1, read as the reverse complement.
ACTTCTGCAGTAGCACAAATATGGTCTGTACTCACGAAACGAAGCATTTGGAAGTTTGGAAATAGTCCAGGAGTTTATTATTATCAACACAAGCCGAATAGCTTCTCTGCTGCTAAAGCTGCGCCAACGTTACTTCCGTCATCTAAGACAAGCATGTAAGAGTCCTCAACGAAGCTCATAATATGCACAATGAAAAGTGAATTCAGCATCAGTATTGATAACGAAAATCCTTGTCTAATTGATAGTAGGTAAGATTTGAAATATCTTTTAAGTATTGCCTTGAAAATATAAGCCTTAATCACAATTCAGTGAAAACTTTTTTAACACTCTCGTCTGGAAGTTTGTTGAAGACTTTTACGGGCTTGTCTCATATGACGGAAGTAACGTTGGCACAGCTTTAGCAGCAGAGAAGCTATTCAGCTTGTGTTGATAATACTAAACTCCTGGACTATTTCCAAACTTCCAAATGCTTCGTTTCGTGAGTACAGACCATATTTGTGCTACTGCAGAAGTTTGGTGTAATGACATGTTATTTTTGTGGGGAAAGTTTGGAGACGGTGCCCAGTATCCATATGCGCTTGAGTCAAGCTAACCGGAATAAACATCGAATAACACGGCAACTCTGTTGATGTAAGGCTGCGGCAGAAAACACTTCGGGTGTAAAGGTGGATGGGTGTCACGGTTCAAATGGCATTAGGGTGATTCTACTCCGAACCATCCCTTTAATTACTCTGACAGTGGGGTCAAAAGGTAGCAAAAAAATCTTCAGGTGGCCAGTGGAAGTTCAACTTTACACCTCTTTAATATTTACACAATATTAGGGCTGTCCTAAACGATTATTTTTCTCCCAATTAAGCTTTCAACTGTTTTTTTTCCCCCGAATAGTCGATTAGTCAAACGATTAATTTTTCAAGTACTCTTGCACTTTAATCTTCAAGGAAATTGGGGGAAAATGAAAGAAACCGTTAAAATTAGGTCCCTGAGCTCACAATGAGCTTTAAATCATGATAGTAGCTTATTTACTCCAAGATACAATGTCGAAATCATACGTGCTGGGAAATTTTAGGTTTCAATAAAGCAATAAAGCATTAGTAAAGTAAGTAAAAAAGCATTGAATTAAATGAAACGATTAGTCGAAAATTCTTGTCGCCTAATTTTTATAGTCGATTAGTCACGATTAGTCGTTTAATCGTCCCAGCCCTACACAATATTAAGCAGAATGAACTCTGAAAAGGTTACATTGACCAAAGAGTGAAATTTACTCTAATTTTGAGTGGGATCAAATGTAATCTGAAACCGATTGATCTCAAAGAGTTATATTAACCCTTGTATTGTTACTGTGAAGGCTCCCTCAAGAAGAGTAGAGAATGGCATCGCGTGCCAAGACAAGACCAAGATCTTGTTTTTGTGAGGTCATACTCAGCAGAGCTTCCTGTGGTGAACACTGGTGACGCTTTTCTTCAACAGAAAAAAAACTCATGTCTATCTCAAGTCAGATCAAAGATTTGGGTTTCCTGAGTTCCCCTCACAGTATAGGCTTAGGCCTATTTCAACATCTGTGTTAACCCTGTTACATGGATTTTTGACAATAAAGTACACTTGAACGAGTGTACACCAGGTACACCAGGGAACGAAAGGGGTAGGAGCAATGCAGTATTTGGTGTCTGTGACCAACGCAGGGCTGATAGTAATCAGACTCAGTGCCTGATTTCAGGCTTTGCAGAGTTTGTTAGCAAGAATAAAAAACACTACACTGACTATTTAGTGGCTAGTTAGGTTATTCTTTTTTTTCAAAGGTTCAGGCTCAGGTTTTCCCCCTGCTATCAGGCCTGCCAATGGTGTTCAATGGCTGATGTCTGGACCCCAGGGAGAGGAGGGGGGGGAGAGAGTTCTTAAATACCTCTGTAATGGTAGAATCACTGCCTTAGTGACTTTTGTGCCAATGCTAGTTTGAGGATGTGGTTTTTCTCATCGTACACAGACAGTCAGAGACAGGCGAATGCTGTCTGTTTGTCACCAGATGATGTCGCAGCACCTGATCTGTGGTTAAGAGTTCATAAACAGTCACAGACAGTAGACGGACTGAAAACAATGGGGGGAAGTTTGGTGGCGTTTGACTATAGTAGTTTTCTGATGTTTGGTTTCACCCGAAGAAGTTGAGCGAGCGTGCTCCGACTTGTTAGTCCAGGAATGGTGACGGGAAGGATTGGCAAATGGTTTCTCTGTGGGGTTTTTTTTGTATGTGCTTTTTGGCTTTATTGTAGTGTAGATAGGACAGTGAAGATCATGACGGGAAGAGACTGGGGCAGTATTCCCCACTTATCAGAAGCAAACCAGGTTAAGATAACCTGGAGGATGTGGTAAATCAGCTAATATAGGGTGCTGGAGTCCTCACTGTCTTCACTGCATGTCACCTGTAGGTTATCTTTTAGCAGGATTACCACTTCCTGTGGTTTCATCCATTTCAGCCTGATGACTCGTATATGTCCTTTAACCGTTGGTGCCTGGAGACACATACTGTATATGCTGTATTCAGGCTCTTGAGATTTTAGCTTTTTTAATAAAAATGTGGGTATGTTACAGCTGAATGAAAACATTCTAATGTAAGATGAGGGTTTAAACGCAACTTATTTTACATTTTCATGTGCATCAGAGGGTAAGATATTTAGGTTTTTATAGGCTGAGGGCAACTTTCCCAACAAGGGTTTAGGCATTCAGCAGCAGGCGTTTTTTTTGCAGATGCTTTAGGCATCAATGGGTTAACTTAGCTAGGTTTACCACTTATACCACTTACCAATGTTCTTGGAATACCTCCTGGGAGCGAGAGACCTAGGGACAGGACCCAAGTCAGACTTGATCCTGGGCCCCCATGGGCATGCAAGCTCATTCATGATAGGGTGCATGAGTGCGATGCCAGCACGCTACCCCCATGGTTTCACTTTTAAGCAGCACGGTATTCCCCACATGTTGTCAACAGGTTATGAGAGGTGCTTTTATTTGTACTCTACTACTTCTCTTTTTCTCTTGTTGGAAATGTCACAGCACTGGGATGTGTGTGTCATTCAAAATCACAAGCGCCATAGGCTGCACAGCAAGGCACGCACGCACACACACACACACACACACACACACACACATACACATACACATGTGACAAGGGCTTTGGTTACACTGAGAGCTAGGAGATCAGTATCACAGCAATCCCTTTTACCCCCTCCAACACACCCACCCACACACACACACACATAAGTGTGTGCGTGCACACATACACACACACACACACACACACACACACACACACACACACATGCACACAAGCACACACCCTGCACTCAGCCCAACCCATCAACCCACTCTTCTTTTTTTTCTATTATTCCTCTCTTTCCTCTTTTTCACTCATTTTTTTCTTCCTCTTCTCCCCCCTCCAGAGATGGTGAGCTAATAGCCTCCAGACTGATGGTCAACGGCTCGGAGAGGAGAGGAGGTGGCGGGAGCAGGATGGTGCCCGACGTCCCGCAGCCCTCCGCGGACGGCTGGAGGGTGAACTCCACGCTGGTGCTCATGATAAGGTGAGCATGGGGCCGAGGGATAGAGAGAGGGAGAGAGGGAGGGAGAGAGGGAGGGAGGGGGTGACGGAGGGATAGAGAGAGGGGGTGACGGAGGGAGGGAAGGATAGAGAGAGGGATAGAGAGAGGGAGAGAGGGAGGGAGAGAGGGAGGGAGGGGGTGACGGAGGGATAGAGAGAGGGGGTGACGGAGGGAGGGAAGGAGGGGCTGCTGCCACTGCATGGGGGCGACGGAAAGAGAGAGGGGAAGAAGAAGGGGACGCTGAATGGTGGTGACTGAGGGAGAGGGAGAAATGGAGAATGGTGGGGGGGGGGTTCTGCAACGACGTGGGGATGTGTCGGCGACAGGCAGCACACGCCGGTTTATTTTTGAACACGCGTGCTAGACTCGCAGATGTCACCTGATACAGTTTTCGGGGCCGCCGTGGAATGGAGGAGTGGAGTAGAGGAACGGAGGAGTGGAGGGAGGAGAGAGAGGCATGGAGTAGAGAAATGAAGGAGTGGAGGAGTGGAGGAGTGGAGGAATGGAGTAGAGAAATGAAGGAGTGGAGGAGTGGAGGAACAGCCACAGTGAAGGAGAAGAGAGGGCAGAGAAGGAGTGGAGGAAGGAGGAAAGTGGAGGAGGAGTGGAGTGAGGAGAGGAATGGAGGAGTGGAGGGAGGAGAGGAATGGATGAGGGGAGGAGTGGAGGGAGGAGAGGCATGGAGGAGTGGAGGGAGGAGAGGAATGTAGGAGTGGAGGGAGGAGAGGAATGGAGGAGTGGAGTGAGGCGAGGAATGGATGAGGGGAGGAATGGAGGAGGGGAGGAATGGAGGAATGGATGAGGGGAGGAATGGAGGAGGGGAGGAATGGAGGAGTGGAGGGAGGAGAGGAGGAATGGAGGAGTGGAGGGAGGAGAGGAATGGATGAGTGGTGAGAGGAGAGGAGTGGAGTCACAGCAGCAGTGGAGGAGAAGGGAAGGGAAGGGAAGGAGAGGGTTGGTGGTGGGTGAGTGGAAAGTGAGATAGAGAGGAGGGCAGAGAGATGTAGTGAAAGAGAAGATGAGAGGGTGAAAAAAGAGAGGGGGGGAGGTGTAGAATAAAGTGTGAGAGAACGAGAGATAGATGAGGGGTGGAAATGGGAGAGATGAAGAGAGAGGGATGGATGAGTAGAGAGCGAGAGGAAAAGAGAGAGAGAGCGAGAGAGAGAGAGGAGAAGCAGAAATCAAGGTCACTGGTCCTGCTTTAATTCTGCGTCTCTCCGGAAGGTCAGTAATGAAGCATGTTCTGGCCTCTGAGAGCAGACAGAGGAGCGGAAGGCAACAGGGGGCATAGAAAGATCTGGAACACGGAACACAGAAATGGTTAGTTAGAATATTCTAGAATGCCACTGAATCCTGTTCTCCCCCCTTGACCCAATTAAGTCAGATGTGAAGGGGAGACGAATGCATTTGGTGGGTGGCGGGTGTGTTATGACATCTGATCTCACAAAAAAAAAATGTTTTTGGTATTGCATTACCGTTGTATATTGAGCCTAACTAGGGGAATGGTGTATTTTCAGAGGTGTGTAGGCAAGCAATTGAAATTTATGTAAATTTTAAGTACAACTGAAATCCAATTAGTCTCTAAATTTATTATGGTTGCAGAACTGTCCTGGAGTGCTAAGAATAGCAGCTGGTCTTATTTCTGGCTGGTCTCAGTGGAACACACACACACACGCACACACACACATAGATATGCACGGATAGATACGCACGTACGCACGCACGCACGCACGCACGCACAGGCACACAAACACTCTTACACACACGGGACACACACACACAGACATATTCACTCACAAAGACACACACACACACACACACACAGACAGATACGTTCACAAAGACACACCCACACACAAACAGATATGCACGTGTAGACACAAAGATGCACACACACACACACACACACACACACACACAGATACCCACACACAGACACAAAGATACGCACATAGAGACACTCAGACATACACACACAGACTCTCTCTCTCTCTCTCTCTCTCTCTCTCACACACACACACACACCCCAATCAACCATGCAGATTGAAAAAGCTGCATATAATGGCGAAGAAGCTCCTGCTCTCTGTTGGGTACTGCTCTGGTCTATATGGCTGCAGTGATGATATAGTTTCACTGCTGGTGCTGCGCTGCGCTGTGCAGCTCTGCTCCCCTGAATTCTCTGATGCTGCATATTTCTGAAAAATGCTGCCCGTCGAAATTCAATCAAGATATGGAAATGAGATTTATAGTAGAACGGCTGCCTGTTCGCCGGGCCGTGCGAGCGCGCCCTGGGCTCTGGTCTGGACAGCGTTCCATTCTCTGACTTTGCCTCGAGAGTCAATCACAGTGTCTGCCTTCTCTGCCGAGCGACTCTTAACAAGGTTAGGAGCTTGGCAGGAGCTTGCCTTGTGACGCTGGTAGCTTGCTTGGCCGTAGGACTGGGAATTGCCAGCAACCTCACCATACAAATGAGCTTCACGATACAGGGGTCACGGTACGATACACATTGCGATACATGTGATGCAACATGCATTGCAAATTTTCTTACACAGGTATAGCAATAGAATGCCAGAATGCAGTGCAGCTGCAGTGCAATGCTGCCTTTGAAGTCATTAACAGTGTTATTTTATAACGAGAAATAGTCTAAATCTGCTGGTAATATGTTTCACTCCTAAAAAGAGGAAGCAGGTGGACTTAGTATTTCTACTGACACGGTGGGTAATGGAAAAAACCTATAGCGAATACGCATCAGGATACAGGGGGTCACGTTTTGACACGTGTATCGCAAGGAGGCCGCAAAACTGTATATTGTCTCGACGATATTTTGCAAACCCCAACTATCTCGCTTGCACTGGTACAATGTGTCAATGCAAACTTCAGGACAGGGCTTTGTGACTAGGGGTTTAATCCCGGGACCCGGGATCTCCGGGAAAATCTGATCAAAACAATTTCCGTTTCCCGGAAAGCCATGACGGGGAAACCGGGAAAAAAAAATTAAGTGCTTTGTCAGCAACATAAGCAAACAGTGCCATTCTAGCAGCGGTAACACTTCAGGCTCATTTACGCAGCAGCAGTACAGGCCCATTTCAGCAATGTTGAGGTGCGCGGTTGAAGTATTATTCATCCGCAACCGCTTCTCAGAATTTCTAATCCCCCGCCCTAATTGTTTTTTTCTCCAATTTCCAAAACCGAATCCGCCGCCATCACGCCTATTAGTTTTTAGTATTTAAGATGCCTGAGGCCAGTCATAGTCGATTCAAGCAGTGCGGTAGGCCTAATTTAACATCTTGCACCCATGTTTGAAAAAAATCTCTAACTTATAGCGATTCCCAACTTTTCCCACAACGTGAAAAGTTGAAACGTGTTGGATGCTTTAATGCAGCCTAAATTTTAACAGTTTAAAATACATCCAAGTCCAAGCAGCCACAATCGAAACTATTGGGCTATCTAGCTCAGTGTTTCTCAACCTTTTTATAGGCGAGGCACCTTTTCAATTCATGAAAAATGTCAAGGCACCCCAACAACCAACGCCGTAAACATGTGCATCGCATCCGATACCACACAAGCTTAGAAAAGTAACACAATTTGGAAATTGCACCTGACTGGGCGACCTATAGTTGTATTTACTTTATTGGGTGTAAATGGCAGATGAAAGATTCCACTGACTAGCATTAACTTATCAATTTAGACAAATATGTATTACTAGTAGTATATATGTTTTTAATTACATAATCCGCGGCACCCCTGAAAGGGGCCCGCGGCAACCCCAGGGTGGCCCGGCACCCACTGTTGAGAAAAACACTGATCTAGCTTACAAGTTTGGATGGTATCCAATAAGACGACTCATTGCGAAGAGTGCGAGAATACGTCGCGCTGTGTGTGTAGCGAGAGAGGGTGAGAGAGGGAGCGGAAAGTTAACGTGTTCCAATTTTGCCTCCTCCCCAAAGCAGCACAATCGAAACTATTGGTATCTAGCTTGCAAGTTTGGCTGGTCTATCCAACAAGATGAGTCAAGTGACATATGTCTTGCGAAGAGTGCAAGCGTCGCTTTGTGTGTGAGCGAGAAACTAGAGAGAGAACGAGAGAGAGGCGCTTCCCAAAATCGCTCTGCAGAAAGGGCAAGGCAATGTCGCCAAATATTAGACAAAATGCAGCTTTTTTAGTTAAGTAGACATCAGGAAAGTATTTTGTTTAGTTGCAAAAAGCCGAGTGATTGGTTCATATTGCTCTGAAAGACACTGAAGTCTATGCCTATATTTTAATGGGTTTATTATGCGCGCGAGGTCACCTAACTGTAGTGACGCCCGGTGCTATTACCAGAGGAAAACGATAGCACTTGGGCAAACGGTAAAGTCAGTTTAGCCATGCATACCTTCCTATGGTGAACCAGTTTTCTTGTTTGAAAAAACACTCTTCCTGGCGCTAAAGCAAACTGCCATTTCTGACTGACCCAGATGAAATCCCATGCACGGAACTCCACTATTGAGATGACATCGTATAGGCTATATTTCCACCGCCTTATCACAGTAGCCGACAGTGAAACATTGTTCTCATGAAGCTGGCGGTAGACGTGTATCTATGGTGAAGGACAATGTGCATGATTTGCGCACAACCTCAAACACAATTCCTTAATGGAAAATAGCCAACCCACTGTTGCATCAAACTTATAGGTGAAAGTCGTGAGCTCCACCAACAATCCACCGTCATTGATAAGCGCTGCTGCGCACAGGCTATCATCTTACACTTCATTATTATTGTGTTGGTGGATAGGAGAGCTTTATTTTAATTCCTTTCTCCCAATAATGATACAAACAGTAACAACTTGATACAAAATGCCAGTTTGGGAGGAACAGTTGAATTATAGCCTCTACATGACTAGATAAAAAAATTTGAAAAAAAAAAAAAAAAAAACCCGGGATTTCCCGGGATTCCCGGGAAATGGCCCGTCAGATCCCGGGATTTGATTCATGCCATTTTCGGGAAAAATATTAAACCCTAGAGGACACAGAGCTGGTCTGGGGACAGATTGGTCACAGGAATAAGTAGAATGTATGTGGTCCCTTGCATTTTTTAAAGAACATTTATTTTATTTATTGCACCTTTTCTCTATGCGGAAGGCTTGGCAGAGGCTTGCCTTGTGGCGTGAGCTTGCTTGTACTGATGCTTCGTTCCAGGACAAGAGTGGCATGATGCACCAGGGCAGTGCTTCTCAGTTATTCTGTGTTACCTTCCACGCCCCCCAAACTCTCAATATATGGCCCTCATGGAGATATTTCAAACATGCACAACAACTACAACAAAAAATATTAATGTCCTTTAGCCAAAGTTAATATTGCAGCAAACCATTTGTTCACTATTGTAGTAGTTGGATCCCACATGGTCAAATAAAGATGAGAGTTCACTTCAGCAAGGATTTTTTGCCCTCACTTTAAAAATAAATAAAATAATACTGAGATGGTTCTGGGGACAGAATGGGCACAGGTTCGAAATCCTTTCCCAGTTGCCAGAATGTGGGTCTCCTCCTGGATTAAAAATATAAGTATTTTTTTCTTTGAGCTTTATTTATCAAGGAAGGTCCCATTGAGAAATCACGTCTCATTCTCCAGGGAGTTCTGGTCGAGATGGCATACAAGCACAGTAAATAGCACAGACAAACAGAGGGGACATGTCAAGGCTCCTAACCCCACACACGTTGCACCAGGGGACTGTGCCCTGTGCCTGGGCCTAAAAATAGCTGCAAGTTGCTTTAGATAGAAGCCTCTGCTCCTGTAGGTGTTGTGTAATTGCTTTCACTGAATCAGACCATCGGTCACATTTTTAATCAGCTTTGGGTGTTTTATCAAGTTTTAATCAGCATTTGATAATGGGCTGGACCTGTATGTCAAGTAAACACATTATTTGCATGGTTGGAGGTACATGCATATTGATTATATCAAAGTAATAACAATGATAATAGCTTCATTGTCAACAGAAGCGGAGATGTGTCTTCTGTTCCATGAGTGGATTAAAAACGGTTCTAAAAACTAGTTCAGAGAAGGAGTGTTTCTATGGCTTAGAAAGCATGTTGTTCCTATAGTGTCTATATGAAATGCTCTGTTCACTTAGCTGAGAAGAATGTTCAAAAAGATAGACTTATAGTTATCTGTCGAGTGAGTAGCGTTTGGTGTAAACTAGAGTTAGAAGACTTTTTATAGATATCCTTTTTTGTTGTTGCGGCTCTGCACTCTCAAGACGTCTTTAAACAGAAAATACACTGAGTCAGACATACTGTACATTGTTTTTCTCTGGTGTGTGTGTGTGTGTGTGTCGTGTGTACTATATCCGCCTTTTGTCTTGAGTCTGTCATTAACGTGACTGGTCATGTTTACGATTGCGGATCTCTTCTTGTTTTTGACATCCTCAAATTTCCTGGACTCGGGCAGATGTTTGCCTGAGTGCTGTTTGAAGTTTCTTTGCATGGGGAGATTTAATATGCAGAGCCAGAGGAACTCCCGAGCACTCTCATTTATGAAACGTTAAACAACCTTCATTGTGTTGTATCTTTCCTAAAGAAACTCTGACGTGTTTTGACAGTCATGCCTTCTTCAGGGAGTCAAACAGTTCTTTCAGCAACACACACAGTAAGATATGCAGTGTTAATACAGCACTTATAGAGTCTATTTAACATCTTTTAAAGGGCGTTTGGTCCAAGAGTACAGTTGAATTAGCACTGCATTTTACTGTAAGGTTTGCTGTTAGAGCGATTAAACTCGCTGAAGAAGACATGGCTGCCAAGACGTGTCAGATTTTCAAAATAAAGGTTAATACGACCCAGCCAGAACAATAAAGGCTTTTAAACAGCTTTGCAAATGAGTGCCATGGAGTTCTCCTTGTTTTGCATAAGAAATGTGAAGACGCTTTGAATCAGTCTACTGTGCACGGCACACTCTCAAGTTCCTCCTGCTGACCCCGTGTACCCCCGTGTTTCCTGATTTAGCGTAGACTGTGTTTTGCTCTTCCAAATGTAGTCTGGGTGGATGTGTTTAAATGCCAGAGTCGTCAAAGAACTCTTCTATGCACATGCTATGCTGCCTTGTCTTCTCCTTCCTCTCGCCACATATTTTGTGTGTGTGTGTGTGTGTGTGTGTGTGTGTGTGTGTGTGTGTGTGTGTGTGTGTGTGTGTGTGTGTGTGTGTGTGTGTGTGTGTGTGTGTGTGTGTGTGCATGACTAAGAGGCATCATGTTCGTGTGTGTGTGAATGACTCTCTGTGTGTGTGTTTGTGTGTGTGTGTGTGTGTGTGTGTGTGGGGGGGGGGGGTGCATATGTGCACATGATTAAGGGGTATGTGTGTGTGTGGGCAAGCGTTGACTGACACTGACGGTATCCCAGGAGAGAAATCGACAGATTGCTTTGTGTCATATGCACCAGCACCACAGACACACAGCCTGCACTAACAGACTTTCATGTGACACCCGTGACAGTTTCTTGCAACCTGCAACTGTTGCGTCACTTATCACATTAAAGAAACATAAGGAAATGCCATGACATGTTGTTGATCTGTTTAGTCTTTTGTTTGTTTGTTTGTTTGTTTTTTTATTGTTGGGAAGCTTTTTTGTCATACGTATTATTGAATGCCTAGTATTGTTTTATTTATTACAGTGGGATATTCTTGGGTCTTGAGGAATGAATGCATGAAAAATGAATGATCTGTTGTGCCTTTGGTGTTGATGTTTATTTTTGTTGATGTTTGTTGTTTGTTATTCCTTTTCTTTTTTATAATTGACAGAAGAGGATGAGCACTAATGTAATGTGTGTCATTCGGTCTGATTCAGAAGGTCTAGCATGACAGAACTTCTCTTGGAAAAATAGCTCACGAGTCTTTGAAATCAAGATTGTGCTTTTCTTGTCAGAACTGTGATGGTCTTTTAACGGTTGACTTGTATTGATGTGCTGTCCAAAACAGTGAAAACTACTGCTGTCCAAAACGAGAAAAAAACATAGTGGGGTGTTTTTGTGAGTGCACACACCTCCCCTCCCCTCCCCTCCACTCCACCTCCACATCCACCACCACCTCTATCCACTGAACCCACTAGCAGACTTCTGCTGCTGAAGTAGAAAGATGTTTTCGATTTTTGTGCACCTCTTTTCACCGCTACCCCCAAACCACTGTAACCTAGATTGGATGCAGCAAAAAAGATGACTATGGTACGCATACACCACCAGCACCACCACCACACATCACGTGTGCCTCATCTACAACCATGTACAACCCACCATCACCTCAACTTTTTTACATGTATGCACAAAACAGGAAGGACATCTTTGCGCTATGATGTCCCCAAAAAAGATGGCTACTGCGTTCTGTACACACACGCACACGCACACGCACACACACACACACCTTCACATGACCTACACCTCAAACCAACAACCACCTAGGGCTGCACAATTATGAAAAAATCATTATCAAGATTATTTGGGTCAAAATCGGAATCACGATTATTAATTACGATTATTCATTTTTTGCTGAATTTTATTTAAAATGATAAAAAAATGAAATATATCCAAGAATGAATTGTATATGGGACAAATAAAATAAAACCGAATTGTAATAACTATGTAAAAGGCAATAGCATGAAACTTAGGTGGACAGATTTCTGGCCAGAAACACCAGCCTGTCAATATATTCTGGCTTCAAGGATGCTTGAAGGCAGGTCACTATTGCCACGATTAAATTATGATTATTATCACAATGTCGATATCACTATTACATCACGATTTTCGATTATTTTCGATTAATTGTGCAGCCCAACAACCACCTACCCAACCCAGAACGCACCACCATCTCTCCATTTTGTGTTTTTTTTCCTGGTTGTGCTCCAAAAAACATGGCTACGCAGGCACACACACATACGTACACATACACACGTACACAAGCACATACGTACATACACACACACATGCATATACACACACACATACACACTTTTTCTACCATCACCTGCACCTCACCTCAAACCGCCTACCCAACCCAACATCTCCTCAATTCTTTTTTTCTCTCTTCTTGTATACAAAACAGGAAGGACATCTTGCGCTTTCTGGACGCGGAGCGCGACGTTTCCGTGGTGAAGAGCAGTTTTAAGCCGGGCGACCTCATCCACTATGTGCTGGACCGGCGCCGGACGCTGAACGTCTCGCGCACGCTGCACAGGCTGCTGCCGGAGGTCTCGCCGCTCAAGAACCGGCGCTTCAGGACCTGCGCGGTGGTGGGCAACTCGGGGGTGCTGCTCGGCAGCGGATGTGGACCCGAAATAGACAGCCACGACTTTGTGATAAGGTATAACAAATGCATGAATTTTTCTCTCACGTTTTTTTTTCTCTCTCTCTCTCTCTCTCTCTCTCTCTCTCTCTCTCTCAAACTCTCAGCCTCTTTTTTGTGTTAAGGTTGGATGCTTTTTTTCTCTCATGCTCTCTCTCTCTCTCTCTCTCTCTCTCTCTCTCTCTCTCTCTCTCTCTCTCTCTCTCAAGCTCTTATCTTTTTTCTTCCTGTTTGTGTTTCTTGTGAGCCTTTGGTGTGTGTGTGTGTGTGTGCGCGCACGTGCGCGCGCGTGTGTGTGTGTGTGTGTGCGTTTCAGACATAAATGGAAGTTCTGCTCTCTACCTCAGCTTGTCGCATCACTAGCAGTATCTTTTTGCAGAACAGTCATGTTCCTTCAGTACCCTCTAAGGTACTTTTACAATATGCTCAGACTGGCATCATGAAAAGACATGAAAATGTTATTTTCAAACCAGTGCATTCCGTGTGTTGGTGCAACACATTGTCTTGTTAAGTCGTGGTCAACACCACAGCAAAGCAGTTTGGTCACGTGACCAGGCCTGTGCCAGGCAAGTAGTTTTCCCACGGTTGTGCCGAACCTCACAGGATGTCATAGATCATACACGCGATTCAAATTGGCATTGTATTTATACACATTCGTCATGATGCCATGTTGATGTGTCGATCTTTTGGGTGCAAAAACCTCCAGGACAGGTACAGAACAACTTTTTCCAGAGAAAAGGGTATCAAAAATATCCTTTATGATGCCACATTGTGCCTCAATGGTGCTGCAAAAAGGCACTGATGGTGCAACAACGTGAGTTGCAGAGTACTTTTGCCTCTGCGTGTGTGTGTGCATGCCTGGGAGAGAGAATGGTAGTTTGAGGATAACACAGGAAGAGAGGGAGAGAGCAGTAGAGAGAGAGCAAGACGCATAGAAACAGACGGTTTGTGGCTGACAAGAGAGAGAGAGAGAGAGAGAGAGGGAGAGAGAGAGAGAGAAAACGAGTGTCTTGAATGTGTGAGAAAATGGTGTATCCATCTGTCTGTGAGAGGGCAAGCACTTACAACCCTGCACTCATCTTCACACTGAAAGTCATGTCTTGCCAAAACACTTATTTGCTTATCTTGGCCACAGCTTTTAGGTTTGTTTGCCAGCTGCATGTCCACTTTAGACAATCTCAGTCCTCCGCTTCTCTTGGAGGGTAAAATAGGAAAAAGAAGGCCCCTCTGTACCCTGGACACCTGCTACCGTGTCACTGGTTTTCATTCCCTTTTTTTGTGTCGGACAAAGACAAGCCTAGCTCCAGCTCATTCAACAAAGACAAGCCTAGCTCCAGCTCATTCATGGTGGACTGCGCACCGAGCAGGGGCAGAGCTGTAAGGGGCACGAGCGGGGCATTTGCCCCTGGGCCCAGGGCCCTGCTGTATTGGTGTTGGGGGACCTAGTATGACCTTGGCAGGCCATCTGGGGGCCCTATCAGTGTTTTGCCCTGGGGCCCTGTGTGCAGTTGTTCAGCCACTGACAGCGAGTCTTAAATAGGCTGCCCAAATCCTCTTTTGAACCCCCTTTAGACTTCAGACTACTATTGTACACCCGGCTTCCCCTGACCAGCCTTTCACCTGGTTCCTTTTTTTCTGTGTCTCTTGTGTGTGTGTGTGTGTGTGTGTGTGTGTGTGTGTGTGTGTGTGTGTGTGTGTGTGTGTGTGTGTGTGTGTGTGTGTGTGTGTGTGTGTGTGTGTGTGTGTTTGCGTGCGTGCGTGCGTGCGTGCGTGTGTGTGTGTGTGTGTGAGACAGACTATGTGTGACCCAGAACAACATCCTGAGCTGAATTTGGGGCTAGAATGAAAGCGTTTGCAAAGCCCAGTGCAGATGTGTAAGACTTGAGATATTGTTCAGGGTTTTGCAAGATTTCAGTTTGATTTGTCCTGATTATCTTACGATCTGACTGTAGGAGTAAAACCCTACCCATCTGTCTCAAACAAAACATGTTCTGTTTCCGCCGTTAATCAGACAATCTTTTTTTTACAAGTGGGGACTTCTGATGTTCATTTCTAACACAATTACGTTCTATTGAAGCTTTATTGGCAAAGTGCCCGGCTATACCTGTGCATAATGTTTCTGAATTACTGTAGCCAAGAGCTATGAGAAAAGGTCTATCTTGGATATCCCTGAGTTTAACGTGCATGCAGGGAGGCATTTAAACTGGTTTTAAAGGTTAACATCCTCTCAAAACCTCTTGCATGTCTGAGCATTTACGGCAAGTCAGACAAATCAGACTAGACTACCTCTCCTCTTCCCAGAGTGCTGTAAAGGCATGATGTAAGTGCACCGTAATCGTATAACAATTGTTATTTCCCAATCGAGTTAGCCCAAGGCAAAGAGGTAGAAATCCAGGACAAGGAGGCAAGGTATTTTTCCTCAAAACGTCAATTTTCTCGGCCAGCTACAAAAGCTGACAAAACACCTCGCAAAAAAGCAAGATGAAATCAATGGTTGGTGATCTTGCCTTCTCTTTTACAAGTGTAAACTGTAATCTCATTTAAAGCAGTTTCCAGCTGTGCGTCTTAGAGAGAGGTCTAGATTTAACAATGCTCGGGGTCAATTTCACAAACTGACCTTTCCCCTTATTACGTTCTAGACTGATTTACTCATCCCACTAAAGTGCTTTTACCACCTGCTGGTTCTAGCCGAAAGGATGTCCTCTCTTTTTTGTGTGAATGTAAACATATTGTAATATATGCGGTTGTTTTTTTCGTTGCCAGCTGTTTTTGCCGTTAAAATAGGGCTGGACGAGAGCTCTGCAATCTCAGCAGAAAATGGAGCGGTAGTTTTGAAGTGGTGGGGGGGCGTGTATAACTGTAGTTTTGAAATGGTTCTATATATATATAGAGAGAGAGCGAGAGCGAGAGAGAGAATACAAGTCCGTCTCAGATGGTGGGCATTACTTTGGGCTCAGGTGCTTCCCCAGGCCATCAGCAAAGACCCTCCGCGTCCATTTGTTGTCCCGCTCTGCACGATTGGCCCTCACCTGCATACAGACAGAAATATAAATTGATTTTTTTTCAAACTTCTGTGAAAGAAGCTGGTTTGATGGATTGCACCTAGCCGCGGGTTGTGGCGGAAAAACAAATTAACTCACAGAGAACACCAACACGGAGGGGCCTTGAGAATTTATTACCGTTCCGGCCCGCATAAGTTTAATACTCTTCTCCCGCCATCGGGATCCAAATTGCATTTCTTCTGTCAGTATTTGCTGATAACCATCTCGGGTGGCAAGTGAGGTTGCAATGTGAAGAATTATTTTCTTTTTTTCTCTCTCTCTCTTCTCTCTCCCACCTGCCATCCACTTCTCAATCCTGATTCTGCGACTGCTGTTTGTCATATTTCATATGAGAGAGAGAGAGAGAGAGAGAGAGAGAGAGAGAGAGAGAGAGAGAGAGAGAGAGAGCGCATATTTCCTTGAATTGCCTCGCCTTGCGCTCTATTTTTAACCTCCTTCACGGCGTCGCTTTTCCACCTGCCTATAACTCCACTGTAAGATGGAGACTGGTGATTGTGTCCTCAGAGCCACCTGAGTCCCTCTGTGCTGCCTGAAGAGACCCAGCAGGGCTGCTAATTGTGCCGTTCGCGTGCGTGCTCGTTGGTTCGGTTCCCCACCGCCGGGTGACTAACTGATGTTAGAGCCTCTCTCTACGTCTCCCTCTCTGTCTCCGCCTGGCTGACTCCATGCTGTCGGCCTCTCCCCTCCGCTGCCACAAGCTACACTACTCTAAATGCGAAATGGGCCTGTTGCTGTGTGTGTGTGTGTGTGAGTGCTGATTTTGTATTTGTGTATTCTCTATAGCCTCCATGTTTCTCTATTTACTCTGCATAGTGTTGAACTCTAGTCTTAAAATATATTACACAGATTCAATAAATGATACTTTGGGGAACACTTTCAACGTATGCTGTACTTGTACTGGTGGCAATAAACAGACGTACAGCATATTTACTCTAGTCTTATTATCTTATTTATCTTATTATCTTATCTTATTTTGTACCAGGTTCCATTCTATTTTTTAATTCTATTCTTTACTTTGTACTCTATTCTACTCTACTTTACTGTATTCTGTTATTGTCTATTATACTCTATTGAACTTAATTATACGTATCATATTGTATTTGATTCTATTTTATTTTCTTCTCCCTCTCTGGCCAGTACATGTAACCGGGTGCCGCTGCTAGAGTTTGCCTACTCTATCTGTAGTCTATTCGAGATGTGCAGGGACTGTGTTGCAGGGATGTCTTTGTATTGTATTGTATTGAATTGTATTCTCTCTCTGCCCGCTAGGTGTAACTTGGCGCCGCTGGTGGAGTTTGCCGATGACGTGGGCCTGCGTTCCGACTTCACCACCATGAACCCGTCGGTGATCCAGCGCGCCTACGGGGGCCTGCTCAACGTCACCGACCGCGAGCGCTTCGTGGAGCGGCTGCGGGCGCTGAACGACAGCGTGTTGTGGATCCCCGCCTTCATGGTGAAGGGCGGCGAGAAGCACGTGGTCAACGTCAACGAGCTGATTTTGAAGAGGGAGCTCAGCGTGCGCACCGCGTACCCCTCCCTGCGACTCGTCCACGCCGTCAGGGGGTGAGCATTCAGAAGCGCCGTTTGGCTTCTCTCTCTTCCTTCTTTTGTTTCCTACAGTGAAGAGATGCAACAGCAAAGTGGTGGGAGAGAGAGGAGAGAGAAGGGTTGGGAAATGAGCCAGGCCAGACTGGAACCTACCCGGGTGGGTCCTCGTGTATATGGTTCGGGTGCTCTATGCATTGCGCCACATTAACTCTCATTCACCTTTGTTCTTTAAAGGTGCACTGCGCAGGACGGTAGCCTGAGTAGGTGTTGCAACGATGTTGCTCATTGAAATTGTGCTGCCTATTGCCAAAGTTGATCATTTCATGAATACCTACTAAATAACAAACTAATATTCACTAGATTCACTAGATTCACTAGTATGACCAAAGTTTAGTAAGTTTTGCAGCTAAAATGTCTATTTTTGGAAATTGAAAATGGTGGACAATGGAGAAGATATCTCTTTTCATGTATGAAAAGTGCAATTTTCCCAGTCATTTCATGCCTTTATTCAGACAGAAAATGGGAAGAGTGATGTATTGTTAGGAAATGGTGCAGGCACCCAGACTGAAACCTGAATCCCCATAGAAATGTACCATAAGCCGTACATGTGGTCAGGTGCATTAGCTTTTTAGATTTAGCGTTTTAAAAAAAAAGTGGTGTCTTGCTTTTATTAACAAGATACAAAAGATTGGGACAGCAAAGGAGAAATTGATGAGGTCGAATCCCCATGGGTGCTTTGCCTGTATATGTTCTCAGATGCACCTTGTGCCACAGCACTCCAATCATTCAGCTTCTTGGAAGTCAACGTTGTTATTTTGGTAACCGTGTACTCCTGTCTCTACTCCTTATTCTGTGCAGTTATCCACTGCGCTCGGCCACTCAGTCACTATCATGAAAAAATCTTACACTCTCCCTCTGCATGTTTTGATATTGTTCATCTTTTTCACGATCAAAATGACCTTTATCAAAATGAAATGACTATTTTTTTGCCACACCTCATCTGTGCTGTTTGGCGAGGAGCAACAGCACCATTCAGTTTCTTGTAGTGAATGTTTGTATTTCATACCCTCCTGTTATGAGCATGGTAAAAGTCACCTTTATCATTGAATCTGCCATACTAGCTGTGCTGTGTGGGAAACCCTCTCAACGCCCCGTCAGGAGGTTAGCAACACCCCCACCACCATTTTAGACTCTCCTCCAACACTTTCTGTTGGCATATGGTATCAGAAAGGGTTAGCGGAGAACTGAATCCTTTAAAGTCAAAGTCATCATAGAGCCTTTTAAAAGTCAATGTCACCACCACTATCAAAGATGTTAGAGTCTCCATAAGTCCTTTCATCATATTGAGTCCTCTAAAGGTAATGTCATCCCCATCAAAGATGATGTGTTCTCTCTCAACGTTTTCCCCCCATGTTTTACTTTGATTTAAAAGAAAAATCCATTCATAGAGTTCAGATCAGGAATCATAAGAGGCCTATAATGTATATGATATTTAGATTTACTTTACAGTCAGATACAGAAAAATCAAACAAAAGATACCAATAGAAGCAATCATATGAACTGTGTTTGAACACCCGCAACCTCCCCTCAGCCCAAGAAATAAACCAAAAACTATAAAATGGACTGAAAACTAACAAACCAGATCAACAAAACCAGGCAATACAGAGAGACACCATCAAGCGGAAAAGAGAGAAGTGGAGAAAGAAAATGTTCTTTGGTAAAAAAAATATTTGTTGAAGAAATGAGGTCAGGGATGAACTCAGCTGGCAATTGGATTACAAAGGGGCCTGTGGCGGCTGCCAGTTCAAGCAGTCAAAGCGACTAAGAAAAGTCAACATTTTTTGATACCACTGAGCCTTTCAAAGTTAATGATGTCACATCTTTCCTCAGTGTTTCCTCATATATAGAGCTTTCTCCACTCAATGTCACTACCATCCAGTTCCACCATCCTCAGTGCTCCCCCTCTCTGTGTTTTCTGATGTTATGAGGCATTGTACAATGAAGAGTCATTGGAATTAACAGTCGTGCATTATCTCTGAATTTTCTGATTCCATTCAGCTTCTTAACATCAATGTCAAACGCTATTACAGATCTGAGAGTCTCCTTCAACCCTTTGAGATATGATTGAGCTTTTTGAAGTAAAAGTCACCTTCATCGGTGCATCTGCAGTGCATGTTTATGCAGCTGTGATGTGTGAGGAAGTGAGTGGCCATGTTGTCAAGAGTGATACACAGACAAAAGGCAGCTGAAACTTCTCTTTCTGTATATTTTGCATTCTTTTTTCTAGCAAAATTACAGCTGGTCCGGCATTCACTTGTATCATTTGCAAGACACCAAATGTGTTATGGTTATGTATATCCAGTATAGATACGTAGCTGCCAGTGATCATTTTGATGTGATGCGCAACAGGGACACATACACAGACAGATCCCAGTTACTTGCATTCATAGATAACTGTGTAGTACAGGAAGGGTCTATACTGTGTCAACTATGGTCAAATGGTTAGGAAGTTGGGCTTGGCTCAGAAAGGTTCACAGATTCGATTTTTGCATCAGTGGGAACACAACAGATCCATAGCTTGAGCAAGGCATCTAACCCCACACTGCTCAAGGGG
>NC_085867.1:17636803-17736803 GCF_034702125.1 Engraulis encrasicolus | reverse complement strand
CAATGGTGTACTTTTTAGAATCTAGAGGCCTCAGGTCAAAAATTATTTTTGTATGTTTAGACAGTAGCCAATGTGAATTTCACACATGCTATTTATATAATTGATTCAGCTTCGTACACTAATGTGCATTTGCTTGGACGATTTTCCTCTTTTGTAAAACTTGGATGTAAAAAAGAAATGCTGAATGTACTATAACTGCCTATATGGTTTGGGCTATACAGTATTGTGTACTCTAGTTCATAGTAAAAGTAATACTTTCGGACTATAGTGCTCAAATTTACCGCAAAGTTGGGCTGTTTTCATATTCCACAGACACTTGACACTTGAGTTATGTCTTTCATGCATTCAGACACATGGCATCACGAGGCAATATATTACACAAATGCAAGACATTTGCATCATGTGATTTTGCCATTGCAGAGACATATCTCTTGCCAAATCTCGTGCCATGATTCGGAAGCTAATCTTTTCATATCGACACACACTTGACACAAGCATTGCCTAAATGTTTTGGTGCTGCTGAACCATTTGACTCTAACAGTCTGTATATAAAATCATCAATACTGAAAATAATATTTTACATGCCATATTAGCATTATTTAGTGTTCAGCCTGATTGCAGCTGATAAACAGTATTATCAAACGAAATTACACATGAAATTGCAAATCTTGAACTTTGCATTAATAACTCCATTAAATCTTTGTTGTGCTTCAGCATAAACTGTTAGTTAAAACCACTCAAGTCAGGTATCAGCACTGTTCTTATGTATATACATGTAGTCTATTCAATTTAGTGCAACAGATAGGCTATGAATTGGAATGTCCTTATTAACTTGATGTAATAAACTGTGATCTGCCTTTTGTAATGAATAGCCTATGTGTTCATCTGGAATGGTTAAGGAAAAGGTCATTGAAACTGTGCCCCATGCAGTTTTATTTTGTAATTTTAATTTATTTATTCTTATTCATGTGGAGTCTGATGTGTTGAATTTTATTTGTATTGGGTTCTTATGTTTGTTAAAATGTTTTGTACTTAAAATACAACCGACTAAGGTGTTGAATGTTCTAGGGTAGTAATTTGGGCAGTTTTAAAAAGAAATTTGATATTTTTTCCTCTGCATTTCAGTTTATTTTTGTTTTCTTTTTCATATCAAATTTCTATGTTTGTGAAATGCAATTTAAATATATTGAATAAACATTCAGTTTATTAAGAAATTCTATTCAGCATGCCACGTGTATCAATGCCGTCAAGAAATCAGTTAGTGCCCAATTGTTATTTTATCCATGGACATGGCCCCACAGAGCCGGACAGGGCAGGGTCTTTGAATTACCGGTAGAATTAAAACAATTAGCGCGTGCTGAGACTGTGAAGTTCCTTGACTACAGAGATTCTGCTTGAAACATCTGATGTGCACACCACGCAGCAGTTTGCTAACAGCAGGTCAAGCTTGTCCTCTGTCCAGGGTTAAAAATTAAAACAGCTCCAAGAGACGGTGACATGAGGTATCTGAGGTATGTCCATCTATGATGGTGTCCGAGCTGAGTTGTTACTTGACATTGATAGCTGGCTATGTTCAGCTTTGTTTTGTTAGTATTTGCTAGCACACACCACATATATTAGCTAATATTGTGAGGTGAGATATTTACTTGAATAAGAAATCGATTCCAGATTCCAGTGGAGAATAGTTAATCTAACGTGTTAAACTGACTTATTGTAATTATGTATGAATTGTAGATTATTTATGACCAGCTACAGGTACAACGGCAATGCACGCAATTGCACATTTTGAGCTAGACGGTGCAGATAGAAATGTAAACAGCAACCGCATGTCTGCCCAGACCTTTTTAACTCAGCCAGTACGGAGGATAGGTCAGCCAGTTCATTTTCGTTTAGTAGAGTTGTATTAGGCTCAGTCATTTCAAATTGGTGTTAAAGTTTGGTTTTCATTTCCAATGTTTAGGCAGAGACGATCTATATACAGAATAGAGCATCTTTGGTTTAGGGTCTAGAACAATTTGAGTTCGTGTGTCAAACACACAGATAACAAAATGGCCTGCGGGGGGCGCTCTAAAATATACAAACTCAGGCTCTGTACAAACTGTCATAACTTTTGATTAGTTTGACACAATTTAACATATGAGTTATGTATGGATTCAGTATGCAGAGGAGAAACATGTGAGCTAAGTATTTGGTTTCCATATTAAAAACACTCTATGTAATAAACACACTTTTAGCCAATGGACAGCGAAATCCAGGCTTTTTTAAGATAAAGGGTGGAAATGCCCTCAAAGTTGCAATGAAACATAATTCATTGTTACAAGTTATTGTAAATAAAGCCTGGGTTATCACTTACCTTGATTTGTTCAGAACATCCCTGAAGCACACAGATACTTAGGATACGTATACACAAATATGGCTTTTTTTTTTTTTTACAGCTTTTTTCAATCAAGCCATCATTTGATTCACAAAAAGAAAGTAGAAGCAAGTAAATCAACAACAATAATCATAATAATAATAATAATGATGATGATAAATACTATGAGGAACAACCGTTTTGTCCGGCATTCAAAGAACAATAGAAAACCATAGGGCTAACATTTATTCCAGTACTCCACTCTACAATAACTATGACAGAGAACAGATACAATAACAGTCAGAGGTCAGTCTTAGAAATTGCATGTGCACTTGCACAGATGTGTGCACTTTAACTCTGCCTTCATGCACTTGCACCAAGATCTGGCAGGTCTATTTGTACAAGTACTAGTACAGCTGCACTTCACCTCTAGTTGGAATACATCTTTGGCAACTGCGTCTTTGGTAGTGTAGTCCAAATCTGGGAACTGTCCATTTGTTACCAGATTGGCAGGCATTTCTGGCAAATGCAGATAATAAGACACAGAACGGTTTTCATTCCTGTCAACTGCGCTGGTAACAAATGGACAGTTCCCAGATGACAGAGATGTCTTCATAACAGCAGGTGATTGTGTCTACCATGTATAGTCCTATAGTATTAACTTATTTACAGTTTGTAGTATGCTTGCCAAAGGCCTCTGATTGCCCACAGTAAGCATACTAATTGTTCTCCGACAGTTTATTATTTAGTATGCTTGCGGGACAGCATACTAATTGTTCATCAACAGTTTATTATTATTATACATTTTTCCATTCACCTCGGCCTATGGGAATCGCCATTCATTAGTACGGCGGCTTTGAATCGTTGCTGCGTTCGAGATAGAGACACGGTTAGAATGCCAAAACGAACGGCTCGAAAAGGGCTCAGGGTGGTGTATTTTTCGCTGGCCTACCCCCTTTCATTCGTTCACCACTCATTTTTCCTCAGTTTTCTCTGTTTTCCCCCTCATTGAAATGAATGGTAGAATGGTCAAGATGATTATGTCACAAACTGTGGCAGTTAGAGTGAGAGATGACCTGTCCTGGAGTTTTTAATAAAATGAAACAAACCGCTTCACTTATCGACTAGGTAAAGGCATTGTCAGAGAGGTCTTCTGAATACATACTGTGTTAAGATCATTAGCCAACTCTTAAAAATGTTTGAGAGAGAGCAGTTTTAAAATCCCCATTCACTTAAAAAAAAAGTGTGAACAGCTCAGCGCATAGGCCTGAATATGTCCATTTTTTGACTGAACCATTTGGTCTAGAAAAGTGATCTCAGCTTTGACATGAACTGCAGGGTGGTGCCATTTGTGTGTCAATATCATTTGACAACTTGCAAAACTTTTGGAGATATGATGGCGTAAAAATAAGGCTGCACACACTCAGCTATTGACAGCCAAACTGTCACCTTTAGAATAGTCACCTTTGTAGAACCTTGGTCAACCGTGGCCTAATGCTGCTGTAGTCACTCTATACAGTAAGTGGCAGTGGCCTACTGGGTATAGGGTATTGGTCTTTCAGAGGGTTGCAGGTTCGAATCCCACCCTTAGCTCTCCCTACCCACCCATTGCTGAAAGGCAACTGAAGCATCTCCATACATGCACGCGCCAACACACACACACACACACACACACACACACACACACACACACACACACACACACACACACACACACACACACACACGCCTCTCTCATGCACAGACAGACAGACAAACAAACGTGCACGCACACACACACACACACACACACACACACACACACACTCCAATCTCTATGTGTTTCTGTGTGTGTATACGACAGCTCTGTGTGTATGTGTGTGCAGAAGCCGCAAGCCGCATACTATTAGCATTGTCTCTCCGTAAATGCAGTATTATTAATATTATTATTATTGATTTATTTTCTTCCAGATAATAACGTTTTTTTTGTGTGATTTTATGTGTGAATAGAATATGACTTGATTGAAAAAAGCTGGTACTGATGATGCTAAATTCATTAACTCAAAGTTGTAAGTTGGGTCCTAAATATCACATAGGCTTCATGAAGCCATATTTGCGTACATATATCCAGGTATCTTTGTGCTTCAGGGATATTCTGAACAAATCAAGTTGAATGATATCCCAGGCTTTATTTACAATAACTTGTAACAATAAATTATATTTCATTTCAACTTGGAGGGCATTTCCACCCTTTATCTTTAAAAAAACCCTGAATTTTGCTGTCCATGGGCTAAACGTGTGTTTAATACATAGAGTGTCTTTAATCTGGTAACCAAATATTTAGTTCAACAGTTCCCCCTCTTAATGCTGAATCCATACATACTTCATATATATACTTGATTAAACTAATCAAAAGTTATAGCAGTTTATATATATATATATATATATAAGAACTTATATATATATATATATATAGAACTTATATATATACAAAGTATATATATATATATTTTTTTTTTTTTTATTTTTTTTTAGGGGCTTTTATGCCTTTATTTGATAGGACAGTCTGAGATGGTGACAGGAAGCGAGTGGGAAAGAGAGATGGGGAGGGATCGGGAAATGACCCTAGCCGGACTCGAACCGGGGTCCCCCTGGGCATGCAAGCCCAAATGTGGGGGACTTAGCGCGCTGTGCCACAGCGCCCCCGCAGTTTATGTACTTTAAAGCGCCCCCCCTCAGGCCATTTTTCTAATTGTTCTATAGACCCTAAACTTCAACTTGGAAGTGAAAACCAAACTTTAACACCAATTTGAAATGACTGAGAAAAATTGCACATACCTATGACCCCACTAGTTAGCATGCTTACCCAATAATAATCTGCAGAGTGCTGCTGTTCTCAACACTGTGCTGTAAGATATTTTCTCACGAGTGCTACTGGGTAAGTATAAGCATTAATCAAAACGACTAACATCAGAGTTAACAATTTGAGTTTTGTTGTTTTATTTTGTTGTTGCTTCCTCAAGATGACTTCACATTTCTCTTCAGGAGATGACACCTTCCTTTTTCTAAGAAGTGATAAAGACAAGCGTTGTCACAAGCGTTGTTTCCCAGAGAGATCTAACTGTTAATTTCTTCAAGCAATTAACCAGAGCTACTGTAACAGGTGTGTTTTCATATAGCCTACCAGATCAGAACTTGGCGTCAGCCTAATTCAAAGCATCCTATCTGCGCATCTGCAAGGCCATTCTTGTGCCAACTCCCTGGCTTGTTTCACATTCTGTTGCATTGCATGGAAAACCTGCTTTTAATTATTCAGAAATCCCTAATGTGGCCACACACACACACACACACACACACACACACACACACACACACACACACACACACACACACACACACACACACAAACACAAACATCTCACAGACACACAGTTTATCTGCCCATAGGTAGCCATGCAGTTGCTGCTAGCAGATGGCCTGTGTGGAATGACCCCGCGCGATGGCTCCATCGTCGGTGGTCTCTTCTTCATGATGGTGGGCGTGATGCAGCTGACGTTTGAAGCAGGCAACATAAATCTGGCCCTAGCAGGGCCCGGCAATGTCACCAACGGCACCTGGGTGCCTCTCTCAGGCCTGCAGTGCTACTACACCCTCATTGCCATGGAGACCGTCTGCATCCTGATGGCTATGGTGATGCTGGCCGCGGTGTGGACTCGCAATGCATGGGGCCTGTTGTGCTTCGGTGCCTGGATGACTTTATTTGACCTGGCCCTAGTGGCCATCGTCTCCCTCCTGTACCTGGAGCTGAAGAAGGTAGGCTTGGCGATAGACTCCTTGGCCTGGTGTGGCCTGGCCTGTCGAATCATTACTGACCCCTTCTGGCTGATCTTCATCATTACATACGGGCTGCAGCTGTGGGAGGAGAAGAACCAGCACAAAGACGTGCGCAAGAGGAGGAACACGGAGGGCAGACCGGGCGGGGTGAAGTTCAAGGGCTTTGACAGTGGCATCTGATGATGGGAGGACTTGGAGAAACCTAGAAGCAATGGAGGTAAATAACAGATTGCTTGGTGTGGTGGTCATTAGCTGTAGGAAGTTGACTCAATGTTTTTTTTTTCGAGATATATGTTTACTTAAAAATAACTTTTCTTTTTGTTTCTTGCAGGCTTGGGACCATAAAAAATGTGAAACCTTTTCAGCTATTAAATGACAGATCCAATTAAATTCCCTTGTAATGTACATGGTGGCTGTTGAGTGAATGATTTAGCCTACCTTAGTATTCAGGTGAGATGACTAAATACAAAACACACTGAAAAATGTTTTTCTTTCATTTTTCCTTGGACCGTGGACGCCAAATATGTTTTTTAATGTGGGCCTACTTGAATGTCGACATTTCAGTTACAGTGTCTACGTACATGATGGTAAGTTATTTGTTGAATTCATATTTTGAATTATATTGTAGTCCAGAACAGTTAGGCTATGAGTTGTGTTTCGATACACTTAACTTTTATCTGTAAAATAAATGAGCATTCAACGAATCATGTTTGGGAACATAATTTGGTTTTTTTTTCTTCATCTTTTGATTTCTCCTCTCATCAGATCACTTTTCTTGACATTACAGTACACAGCAAACACAACAAATGTTACGTTACACTTAGCTGACACTTTTATCCAAAGCGACTTGCAGTTATTTTAAGTGCAAGGTATTGGTTACAGTCCATGGAGCAGTATGGTGTTAGGTACCTTGCTTAGGGGCACTCCAACCATGGAGTGAAATAGGAAGTGGAAGGTTGGGATTCGAACTTGCAACCTCCTAAACTAGAGCCCAGCAACCTTCTAAGAGTGGGATTCTAACCTGCAACCCTCGGATCTTAAGACCACCTCCCTAGCCATTAGACCACGGCTACAGGATGACATGGCTTTGGCACAATTATAGCTCTGCTGGCATCCTTAGACTTCCCCTGAACGGCAGGGCTAGACTGGCCATCTGGCAAAGCGGGCATTTCCCTGTGGGCCCGCACCCTCATGGGCCCCTGTTTTCAGAAATGTAAAAAAATGTGGTTTTTTTTTTACATTTCTGAAAACAGGGGCCCAAGAAGGTGCAGGGTCCACCAGTGAGTCAGTTCTGTGCCAGTAATTATGAGGGGCCCCTTGAAGCCAAAAGTGCCCGGGCCCTATTTCTCCCCCAGGCCAGCCATGCTGAGCAGCACACAAGCCGTTGAACTTGACCAAAGGAGAATCAGGGTCTTGTCATGTGACCCCCTGTGAATGTGAATGACAATAGCAGGGGGAGGCCCTATGGCCCTGTGGCTCGCAGCTTTTTTTAAGATTATCTTTTTGTTTGGGGTTTCTTTTCTCAAGATGTTTCTCTAATGCGAACCTTCAATTCAACTTGACAAGCATTGCTTTAAGCATTCAGGCTTTCCCTTGAAAAACAGAGACGGTTGCAGCCTGCTGTAGCTCTGCCAGTATCCAAGGTAACATGTTAACCAATCATAATGCATTGGTAACAGGGGCCGACACAATTTTTACTCTTTTCATAAGTTCCTTACAGTTTGATATATGTGAGATGTTTGTATTACTCACAGATACAATTGAACTCAGGAGTAAATGCTTCCTAAATTGTCCCTGAATGGAGGGAGGGAAAAAACACACACAAATAACATATATTATGGGGTAATAAACGTCTGTTTTAATTTCCAAGTTTGACGCTCTCCTAACAAATGGACCATGTACAACTCAAACAATGTGAAATGTGAAACTGAACATAGCATTATTAACTAGTGTACAAGAGTCATGCCTTGATTTCACTCACATCAACTTTGAATGTATTTTTTAACCCTTTCATGCAGATGGGATGATGGGACTGGTGATCCCATTTACTATTGCTGAAAAAGCATTCCTATGACATTAAAGCACATTTCAGAATACATGGCCATAGCCATTTTGGTGACAATAAGGTTATAACAGGCTCGATATAACGCACCTTCTACCTGCACTAAACACACACACACACACACACACACACACACACACACACACACACACACACACACACACACACACACACACTACTGCTGGTGTACTTGACAGACCTTTTTAATATTTATTTTTCTTCAAAATGCTACTATTACTATGTCAGAAACGCTATAAAGGACTTTTTAGGAAAAGCACAAAAGCACAGCAATGACCTCTTAATGTATGTCCTCTACAAGTCTTCTGTTGTCCAGTCTTGCACTTTAAATGTCTGTATGAGCACTGTCTATGTCCATACTGTCTTAAGTCCATGTATAAGTACTGTCTATGTCTATACTGTCTATGTCCTTACCTAGATTAGTCTATGTCTGTATGGGAAAGCAAGAAATGTAATTTCAAATTCTTTGTATGACCAGTGCATGTAAAGAAATTGACAATAAAACCTACTTGACTTGACTTGATATGAAAAGGTTGTGAGTATGGGCTCCGAGAGGGTGCACAACTTAACTGACACTAGGTTAGATTAAGATTTCAATACTGTTCAATATTGATCATTTCATGCCCAGTCATTCACAAAAGTATTCATATGTTCACAATCAAGGGCCTACTAGGTCCTTATTACAATATTAATAATAAAGGACTTGATGCCAATGAACAAGACATTAGCGAAAACAAACACACCTAACAAGTGATCGATTTTGCTCAACATGTTTTATAAATTACACTTATAAACTTGTGAAAACTTAAATAACATGATGTTACCCAACTTTTTACCGCCACTGCCCGATGAGGCTGTTCAAACAGCCAAAATGAATGTTGTGAAGCATTTGTGTCCCATTTCTCCTCTTACTCTTAGTATTAGAATGTAATTTAGTGGGCTGAAAATATTGTAGTTTATGCAGAAAGTGGATAAAGCCAGAACATAAATGGGACAGTAGGCCTATACAGCACATCCACTGCACAACACAGCAGCTAGCCACACAGTGGCGTGTGTTCAGCCTCAGGCCTATATCCTCTCTAACAAAGACCGCTACAAGAAATCTTTCCTGCCCACTGCAACATCTCTGTACAATGAATCCTCTCTGGCCTGAGACAAGAGGCAAATTGAGTGGCTGGGGCACAATATGTGCTATTTTCACAACTTGAGATGTTATTTGAATCAAATCTATGTTACATGAATGACTTATACATTTGTAATTACACTTTAGGCTGCACACTAGTATCTGGGTAGGCCTATCTCCTCTGGATATGAATGATGTAATTATTAAATCATCTACTATACAGGCTAGGCTGCTATACTTTTTTTTAAGTGTGTAGGAAGGGAATGTGGGTGAGGTTTCTTAAGGCAACGTTGAGGTCTCCAAAATGATGCAGGCAAAAATGTTATTCTAGTTTCCTGCACATCATTGCAACCACTATATAATAACTGTACATATAGATTAATATTTATAAATAAGTTGTGTTTTCAGATATTGTTGTGCTTTCCAAGATGCATTATGTACATGGGTAACAAAACGTTGTCCTGACGTCATTACCCGGGGTTTCCACACTCGACATCGCTTGAGTGTATGCGCTCGACGGCGTCATGGCGGAGGCCGGCTGTCGAAGGACCCATAGCTAATATGCCTGCGATATCTAGCAGCTAGTATTGTTCCGTGATCTACTGATTATTGTTTGGAGATTCAGAGGGAAGGAAAGGGTTTCTCGTTGAAAAGAAGAAACAACGGAAGCTTGAATTGATATTGTGAAGGACCGC
Source organism: Engraulis encrasicolus (assembly GCF_034702125.1). NCBI lineage: Eukaryota > Metazoa > Chordata > Actinopteri > Clupeiformes > Engraulidae > Engraulis > Engraulis encrasicolus. Next base: position 17,726,739 of record NC_085867.1, on the reverse strand, counting down.
TGGGTTGCTCTCCCAGGGAGCAGGCTAGCCAGCTAGCAACCGTTAGCTGCTAGCTCAAGAAAATAGAAAAAAGGACCTCAGCGTTGGACGCGGAGACGGTGGACCCTCGCTTGAGGCAGGTACTATCAAAAGCATAACAAGGCTTAAGTAAGAGGTTTTATGCATCGGATAAGGCTTACGACCCCTCCGTTCAGTGGCGATCACAAAATGTAAAGATTTACTCAGTTATAGCGTAGCTGGTTTAGGGCAGATGATTTTGGTTGCATTTTGGGAAGTAACGACGGATGAAAACAACTGTTCATACGGTGGTAACGTTAGCCAACGTTTTCTAGCATTGTTGGCTAACGAGCCGATGGTTCACTGCGTGGTTCAGCAAACCCGATGTGGTGATATTGGGATGAAGCTACGTTTAATGTTTATATTGCATTGATAGGTGAAATCCCTATGTCAATAAACTTGTTGGTAGTTGGTTTGTCAACTTTCACTTTGATGCCAAGCTAGCCCGCTACATGTAAGTAGCCAGTGTACTTAATGTAAGCTAACATTCCCCCCCAGCTAACAGACCTTCATTTCACGCCGTGACCTGGTTCGCTTGATCTTGCTAACTAGCTAAATATTAGCCAACAACATGCTAAATCATATGACCGCGTGACGATGAGTTATAATAATCATTAAATCTCGGCATTGCGGCTGAACGGCAAAACATCCAGGTCCCATTTTCACAACCAGCGGCTGTTCATTTCGTTTAGAATTCACAGATACGCATGGTGGTGAATAGTACGTTAGTTGAAGGTAGTAGCAAGCATGCTCCCCATGAACTGTTATGCTGGCTACTTAGCATTTCCTTGCTTGCTAGCTTCCTAGCAACTTTTCGCTCAGAAAGTGTAGGCACGATTTCAATCATTTGCTGGATGGTTACGTTAGCTTGCGTTACAAGCTAACTTACATTTGAAATATAGCGCGAAATACGACTCCCTGGTTCTAATTGCAAACCTTTGCCAGTAAACAGAAATCAAAGTTTTGCGATGGGATTGTTTGATCTGAATCTGTGGGTTACATTGTTGTTGTACTGCTAATGGCGAATGGTTTGCGAATAAAGAACATCCTCAGAGTCGGGGATCTGTTGCCTCCTACTCACGTTGGTGTCTTGGGGGCATTGTCCAGGAGAGTCCGCCAGAGCGAGCGACTCGGGCCTGGCGCAAGGCCGTTGCCGTCTAGCGTGATGTTGCTTGGTCCATTTCATTGAAGTTCAATAAAGAACTACGGCGGGCAGATTGTGGCGCTTGTTGTATTTCAGAAAACATTATGAACAGATTGGTGCGGTCTTCTGTTTCAGTGTTACACAATCAACCTACAAATTGGGCTGCTATTATTTTCTCCATGTATTTGAACTGGTTATGCGGCTATGACGATGAACAGATTTCTCGTAGGTCACGGCTGTGTTGAATTTAGGTAGAGCTAATTCGAGAAAACTTGATTAAGAAAAGTGAGCGTCAAATGTTGTAGGTAGCATGTATTTCCTCATTTGATGTTTTGAAAACTAAGCCACCTCTGCCGCTGGTTGCTGGGCTTTTCGTGTAAGTAAGGTCATTGCAAAGTGCCTATTTAAACAGTTTCCCTATGCTACTGTACATTTTTAATTCACGAGATGAATAAACGCAGAGTACAAAAAGTTACATGTAGCTTCTTTTGATAGATGTATATGCAAGAATGCCACGTAAGTTACTGTTACTTTTATCAATATAAACCTGCTTCAGGGATATGTGTTTAAAGATGCATTCAAAATGTATTTTGAAAGTGCAAAAACTAAAATAAATCTGTCATTGCTCTCTTTGTAGTCCTAGGTGTGTGCTTATTTGCTGTAAAACCTGTTTGTGTATTGGTATGAGCATATTCTGTTGCTTTTCGTGCAAATAAAACATTTTATTGGCACGCACAATCCTAAATGTAAGCAGTGTAAAAACCAAGATGTGTTTCTAATAATATGACCATTGCATCGCTGGTCTGTTGTCTGAGGTTGTCAGCTGTAACATAGAGGGGAAGACGGTAGCCTGTGGTGGTTACTGTAGTCTCCTGTAAACTCATAGTTGTTCCTCTTGCAGGTGAAGCACCCAGTAGTTGGTGTACTGGGCCAAGACCTTACTTCTGGGGCTGTCTTTTGGACACTCCCAAAATGGACGGGCGAAGTGAAGACGAGAGCGTGAGCAACAGCAGTGGAGAGTCAAGGTTAGTACCTGGATCTTAACGGCAGCGTGTCACTTGGAATGTGCTGCGGTGGTAATAATTACTTGTGACTCCACGCCATGTGGGGGGAGTTGGCTGTTGTTGGCAAAATAAAAACACTTGGTTCATACCTAATGGTGGGGGAGTTGCAAGGTGAGACCAAAACAGTTGTCCTCTGACGTAGACAGTTCAGCGTTATTGAGGGAAATTTAGTGGGCAACCAAGTCGGATATTTTTTCATCCTGTCCTTCTTATTAGTGAGTGCTCACATTAAAGATGTCTAACACCCAGTGGTTGGTGCCACAACCTCCCTGGATTTGCCCACTGTTCCAGTCATAGCATGCTGTTGGCCATAGTGGGTTTGCGTGGGCACTATCGTAGGTGCAGACATTCTGATTAGTGGAGGTTCTTTTTTTTTGGTCACAGCCATGTTGTGCAGGCATGTGTGTCGTATTGCTCAGCCCTGCAAAGTTCTGTCGATACCTTGTATCGAGTGCTTCAGAATGATAACATAGTATCAGCAGCTATCACTGAAAGGTTGGTTGGCGCTTGCCAGAAGCAGTGTCTATGCCAGGCTCTGTGTCTGTGTCGGTTGTTTGTTTACATCGGCATGTGGATCATGTTGCATGTTTTAATGCAAGAGCTGGTGGTGGTTCTGCACCATCTGCAGTAACGCTGTGTTCAGACACCAGCGTGGCTTGATGTACAAGAATGGGTGTGTCTGACTCAGGTGTAGCAGCCAATGACGATATGATTTCAAATCATTCGGTTGCTGCATCCGTAGCAGTTACTGCATTGGCCGGCTGGCGCTCGCCCCCCGTCATCTGCCAGATGTTTGACAATTCTCAACTCTTGACGGATCTAACGTAATGCAAGCGTGAGTGAGACCACAGTTCAGTGTGTCAGGAAGTGATCTAATCCAATGTAAAGTGAATGGAAATGTCTGTGTGAGTTTTAGTGAGTTGGCGGACGTGTGTCAATGTAGCACTACTCTGGTGACGATTCCGGATTGGGCTCATAGTCTGGCAGGGTTGGTGTAGTAATAGCAGAGACATGGGGTTTGCTTTGATTGCAGGGTGAACCTGCATGTCTCTTCTTTTAAGAGGTTTAGAATGCACTCTGTGTTAACTTAGCTGGGTTAGAAATCTGTGATGGGCAACCTGGATTCTGACTCTACAATCGGGTGCCACACATTAATAAAAGACCTTGTTTTACCTGTACAATTAGGGCATTTGGACTGGTAAGACCAGTTTATTTGGAGCACGTGGCACTAGATTGTAGCTTCTGAATCCAGGTTGCCCATCACTAGCTTCTAATGAAACCATCCTTTTGGAGTCCACCCCATGTCGCATGTTGTGATGAGAGGCTTTTAAACCGTCCTTTTGGAGTCCACCCCATGTCGCATGTTGTGATGAGAGGCTTTTAAACGGTCCTTTTGGAATCTTCCCTGTGATGCATGTTTTTGTTGCAGTAACTCTGACGATGAGTCCGGATCCGGATCTGGGTCGGGTTCTGGCTCCAGCTCCAGCAGCAGCAGCTCCAGCAGCAGCCAATCGGGAAGCAGCGACTCAGGAAGTGGCTCCGACTCCGGCAGCCAGTCGGACTCGGACAACGAAAAGTCCAAGAAGCCTGAACCAGCGAAGATCGACGGGGCAGAGGTAACGAGAAAGCTCTTCCGTGTGGTGTCGTCACACATGTTTCTTAATCTTAAAGGATTTATCCGGAGTTGGAACAAGTTTGCCTGATTTTTGCATGTTTGGGATGAAATACAGTCACTCTAGAGCAAAATCAAGGCAAAAGGATGCGTTTTGAGAAAGTTTGATAATATCACGTTAGCCTCGTTAGCCATATCAGCTATGCAATATGAAAGATGCGGGCATCGTTTTTCGGCGGTTACACACATTTCAAAAACACAACATTTTAAAGTCTTGCACAGCTCAAAACAACGTCACACTTACCTCGTAATATGTTGAGGGTATCCACACATAAACCGAAGTGTCCAAAGTCCTTCATGTATTCTTGAAAGGTCTACAGAATGTGTTTTGTGAAGCTACTACCTTGAGAATATCTAAATTACGGTCAAGACAACTATTTGACACTAAAGCCCACCAAGTAGATTGCCGAGTGCGTCGCACCATCAGCTGTGGTTACTCGCTATGGAAATAATCATAGCTGATGGTGCGACGCACTCGGCAATCTACTTGGTGGGCTTTAGTGTCAAATAGTTGTCTTGACCGTAATTTAGATATTCTCAAGGTAGTAGCTTCACAAAACACATTCTGCAGACCTTTCAAGAATACATGAAGGACTTTGGACACTTCGGTTTATGTGTGGATACTCTCAACATATTACGAGGTAAGTGTGACGTTGTTTTGAGCTGTGCAAGACTTTAAAATGTTGTGTTTTTGAAATGTGAGTAACCGCCGAAAAACGATGCCCGCATCTTTCATATTGCATAGCTGATATGGCTAACGAGGCTAACGTGATATTATCAAACTTTCTCAAAACGCATCCTTTTGCCTTGATTTTGCTCTAGAGTGACTGTATTTCATCCCAAACATGCAAAAATCAGGCAAACTTGTTCCAACTCCGGATAAATCCTTTAAGTCAACATGCGATATAAACGGCTCTACACGTTACATCACACTTAAGTCCAACGCGAAAGTCGAAATTGTAAACAAAATCCCATATGCTTTTATTTAATTTCGGTCATACTGACCTCCCAAAACACTTAAGAATTGAGAATTGATTTCTGAACACAAATAGCAAGATACTGTGTGAGGCTATAACATGCTTCTTGCTTCTCTTTGCTCTGTTTCAGTTCTGGAAGTCGAACCCCAGCATCCTGGCAGTGCAGAGGTCGGCCATGCTCAGGAAACAACAGCTTCAGCAGCAGCAGCAACAGCAGCAGCAGCAGCAGCAACAACAGAGCTCCTCAAACAGCTCAGATGAGGTAACCCCACCCTCCTGTTCAGAACACACACACACACACACACACACACACACACACACACACACACACACACACACACACACACACACACACACACACACACACACACACACACACACACACACACACACACGCTGACTCAACTATGCACACAATCAACTTTCTTTGTCACCTCAGTGGGATACCTGAGTGATTCACTCAGACGGATTTTCTTGTCACGTGCCTTGTCAGCGTGTGGTGCCATAGCAACCCATCCATCCATCCATCCATCCATCCATCCATCCATCCATCCATCCATCCATCCATCCATCCATCCATCCATCCATCCATCCATCCATCCATCCATCACCAAGATGCCTTCTAGAGTTAAGGATGTATGCCCATCCTGTATGTTTGGGAAAAGTATCATCAATTTGCCTTTCCGTTCATGTCCCCTGGAAAGCCTAAAGCAAAACACGATTTAAGAGATTAATAGGGATCTCTCCTAAATTATTTCAGTCTCCCGTGACCCAGACAGTCATCTCACCACATCCATCCCCTTAAACCAACATGTTTTTCATTGTGAATTGGTGCAAACGTAACTGAGTGTCTGAACATGTGTAACATGGCTGCTTTTCTTTCAGGACTCCTCCAGCAGCGATGATTCGGATGATGATTCGTCACGAAAAAGCAAAGGGTGAGTTTTTACCATTACCGTAATTGAGCTGTGTTGCCAGATGTGTTTAGGTGACTCAACACGACGACACGACTTCCGTTTGGTTGCTGCCCAAAATGCATTTACTGAGAACAGCTCATCTTGTGGGATTTGATGAAGGGGTTTTCATTATTACAGTGTGTCATCCCTTTATTTGTTGTCTGGGACAGTGGTTCCCAACCTTTTTTGTCTTGTGTACCCCCAAGCCTTTTCGTTGTGCCATGAGTACCCCCTAAGTCATGTTCTATATCGCTTTCTATATGCCAGTGTAACTAAACTCCATACATTTGTTAAAACTACATCTTTCCAAGTACCCCCTGCAGTGTGCTCGCGTACCCCTAGTGGTACACGTACCCCTGGTTGGGAACCACTGGTCTGGGACACAGGCAGAGAGATGAACCTCACCACCTCAGAAGAACCTTGTTTGTCCTCATGTTTCTTCACATTTTTGCTCTGATATTTAGGCTCTGGATTTAAACCATCACTACTTGGTTGTTACCAGTGTTAATTTTGTCAGCTTTTTTTTTATTTAGTCGTAGTCTTAGTCACAATGACGAAAATCAATTTTAGTCTTAGTCATATTTTAGTCATTGCCTTCCCAATTTACTCTTAGTCTTAGTTTGAATGACGGAAATCAATTTTAGTCTTTTCTAGTCATTTCAGTCATTTTAGTCAACACTGTACATAATAGAACTTCTCCACACACTGCTTCTCTTTTCAATATATATCATTGACTGTACAGAATAAACCTTCTCCGCACACTGCTTCTCTTTTGAACATATATCACACTGTACAGAATAAACCTTCATCACACACTGGTTCTCTTTTTCTAAATTTTATTTAACACCAGTGTTAATTTCGTCAGCTTTTTAAAATGTAGTCTTAGTCTTAGTCACAATGACGAAAATCAATTTTAGTCTTTGTCATATTTTAGTCATTGCCTTCCCAATTTAGACTTAGTCTTAGTCTAAATGACGAAAATCAAAACAGGGCATTGACAAAATATTTTAGTCATAGTCATGGTTGACGAAATTAACACTGGTTGTTACAAAAGCAGATTTTCTCTGAGGCCTCATACAGTAAAAAAAATAAAAAAATGCTGTGTTGCGTGATCATACACCATCGTTTCTTTTATTAATTATAAATTGGGATTTTAACCTTGGTGATATGGACATGCATGTGTAACATGTACGGTACATTTTTGAATTACACGCATAATATATTATATTTTGAATCTGTAGGGGTGGTATTTAAGAAGATGCACTACTCCCCACTCCTTTTCAGGTGTGATGTGTGGGTTTTCATGTTGATATTATTTTGTTTTTGTTGACTTGGAGACTGTCTCTAATTAGAACATCTGAAATCAATCACACCCTCCTCTCTGTGCGCAGGTCTGGGTCAGGTTCTGATTCTGATTCCGGGTCGGGCTCGGATTCGGGCTCTGGTTCCGGCTCTGATTCCTCGGGAGAGGAAGAGGAGGGACACAGCGATGCTTCGGCATCCGACTACGAACCCAGTCACAAAGTCAAGAGCCGCAAGCCGCCCACCAAGTGAGATTTTGCTTTACTTTATTTTATTTCATTTTTTTGTCTTTATTTTTTACCCATCACCTCTGTTTTGATTGAATCTGTATAAATCGTAATCTTAGACTTACGGGGTAATCTCCCCATATGTGGCGGAAAGAAGCCGTGACAGCCTCAGCCTTCATCCGTCCAGCCCCTCCATTATCTCCCCGCAGTCGTAACATCATTTAAAATCGCCTGCAGAGCCGCCAGTCTTGTCGGGCACAATAGCAGGAATTGCCCTCTTGAATTCATCTCTGTGGAATAAAAAAAAATCCTTCCCCTCAATGACCACTGATTGAATTTCCTCCATTTCTGGGGTGCCAGAATGGCCTATTAAGCTAAATGGAGGTGAATAAAAGGAAAAATCACAAACGGGCCGTTTCTTTTCTTGTCTGTCCCTTTCTTTCTCCCCCCATCTTTCCTCTCTTTCTCTCTCCTCTTTCTCTCTTTCTGATTCCCCCTCTTTCTGCGGTACAGTAGGTCAGTAGATGGTGACAATAGGTTTTAGATGTTATGAGCATTTCAGGTGTTGAATTATTTCCTTTTTGCCCTCTGCATTTATGGAATACCTTTTTAAAAAAGTTATCTCAGCACCTTCATCCCCCAACACGTTTTTCAGTGTGAAATGATGCAAACAGAACCAAGTGTCTTTTGATTGTGCAGCACGGCTGCTTGTCTTAATGAAAGCCATATCATATGTTTTTTTTGTTTTGTTTCTCTCAACACCCTCGTCCCCTTTCTTCTCCTCTCCTCTTCTGTCCTCTCCTCTCCTCTCCTCTTTCCATCAGGGCCATCGCCCGTAACGGCAAGAAGAGCAGCAAAGCGGCAAAGAAGAAGAAGCCGTCGGCGGGCTCCTCGTCGGACGACGATGACGACTACAAGAAAGCGATGGCGGGGCCGCGGCGGCAGGCCACCGTCAACGTCAGCTACAAGGAGGACGAGGAGATGAAGACGGACTCGGACGACCTGGTGGAGGTGGCCGGGGAGGACGTCCCCCAGCCCGAGGAGGACGAGTTCGAGACGCTGGAGCGAGTCATGGACACACGGATCGGCAGGAAGGGAGGTGAGCGCAGGGGGATCGGTCTGTGGTGTGGGAGTGATAGGACCGGGTGAGAGCAGGGGGATTGATTATTGATTAGGGCAGATTGATTATTGATTATGAGGACATGCCGCAGCCAGAGGAGTACAAGTTCGAGACGCTGGAGCGCGTCATGGACACACGGATCGGCAGGAAGGGAGGTGAGCGCAGGGGGATCGGGACGCAGGCATGTTTTGGCTGTGCTGTGATCATGGTAGACCAGGGTGGGCTGGAGAAGAGGTGAGGATGAGTTTGAGACGCTGGAATGCGTCATGGACGCCCAACTCTGAAGGAAAGGAGGTGAGCGCATGGGCTGAGGGCTCTGGTTGTGGAAGTGATTGCTCGGGGTGAGCTGGAAATGAAGTGAGGACAAGTTTGAGACACTGGAGAGAGTCACGGACGCATGGCTCGGCAGGAAAGGAGGTGAGCGCAGGGGAGTGGGACGTGGGGCTGTTTTTTGGTGTTGTATACTTTGAACATAATGGTCATGGTAGAGCTAGAAAGGAGGTGAGGAAAGGAGGTCGGGACGTGGACTCTGGCTGTGTGAGGGCGAATAGTGACACTGGTGGGTGTTCTTTTCTTTTCTCTTCTCTTTCTATTTGCAGAGCTTTCACAGGTTCCCCCAGCTCTAACGATAGACTTAACGCAGTGCCATGGACATTTTTTGGGAAAAGTGAAGTTTTAGTATCTCGGAAATGGTCTCATTCTGTGTGTCTGCCTTCTCTTGTGTCCATAGTTACGGGGGGCACCACGACGGTGTACGCGGTGGAGGCGGACGGGGACCCCAACAGCGGCTTCAACCCGCAGCGGGAGGCGGGCGACGTGCAGTACCTGATCAAGTGGAAGGGCTGGTCCCACATTCACAACACCTGGGAGACGGAGGAGACGCTCAAACTGCAGAACGTCAAGGGCATGAAGAAGCTGGACAACTTCAAGAAGAAGAAGCAGGAGGAGAGGAAATGGTGAGTCAGCCAGGGATGGTTTGATTCTGGGAGTGTGTGCGCACAGATAGCGTGTGGTTTGTACATGTGGAATGTTGATTATTTTATTTCTGTCATCTGTGTAGCAAGTCTTTTGGAAGCGTTTAGCATGGTGATTTTGCCTAGATGGTGCAAGCCCAGATTATACATTTCATGTTATAGTGTAGTTTGCCAGGCTGTTTATTTCATATATATTGTGACAAGTGCATTTTCATATATTCATATATAAAGATGTTTATTCTCTGCAATGGGTTTTGTTTATGTAACATGCCTGTTGATTTTCAGTGTGCATGATCTTGTGGTTGTTTTGACATGAATGCCCCGTTGTCTCCCCAGGCTAAAGGCATCATCTCCTGAAGACGTGGAGTATTTCAACTGTCAGCAGGAGCTCATGGAAGACCTGCACTCCCAATACCAGCTAGTGGAGAGAATCATTGGTGAGTGATTTGCTTTTTTGTAGAATTGTAGTAATGCTTTTTATAGTCTTTTCTTTTACATTGATCTTATGCACCTGTACACCTATTTTTTAATACAGACTCCTCATTTGAATCTTGTTTTTTGGCACGTTTTTTTTTTTGAAATCCTTAGTGTTTTTCTTTTTTTGTTACGTTATACGAAGGTGTCAGCTGCATTGTGAAATGGCTTCAATTTGTGCATTGTCATTCAACAGTTGACCACAAAATGCCATTACACAATTCTACTCCATTTCACTGTAGTTAGTACTGTAGTGCAGTGTGATTGTGCCATTACACAACTCCATTACACTTCAGTCTAGTGAGTCGTGGGGTGTATGATGGTCATTGTGACATGGCTTCCTCCCTCCCCAACAGGCCACTCGAATCAGAAGTCCGCGGCGGGCTACCCCGACTACCTGTGTAAATGGCAGGGGCTGCCCTACTCGGAGTGCAGCTGGGAGGATGGGGCCCTCATCGCCAGGAAGTTCCAGAAGTGTATCGACGAGTACATGTGCCGGAACCAGTCCAAAACCATTCCCTACAGAGACTGCAAGGTGCGTGTGTGTGCGTGCGTGCATAATGTGTGTGTGTGTGTGTGTGTGTGCGCGCAGGGGTATGTGGTTCAAATACATGAGCTGAAAGACCATTTCCAAGACCATTTCTTAGAGACTGCAAGGTTGTGTTTGTGTGTGTGTGTGTGTGTGTGTGTGTGTGTGTGTGTGTGTGTGTTTGTGTGTGTGTGTGTGCGCGCTTGTGCGCGTGCTTGTGCGCGTGCATGTGCATGTGTAGACTGCAAGGTAACCGACCTCATTTAGTTAAGAAGAGGAGGATTCATTCATTAGTTGCTTCACGACTACCTCCAGATGAACTGAACCTGGTGTTGTGACTGAACCACTTTCTTGGAATATCCACCGGGGCTGTGAAGTTGTAAACAGTAGGATCTGTTGGGAGAGTTTAAGATGTCACCTCCCATCCTAAACGGCTTCTTCAGTTCTGGTCCGAGTGTCTCTGTGAGAAACAGAAGTATTCAAGTAAAACAGTTTGGGCTCCTGATTTGTTTTGTTTTGTTCGATCAGTCCTGTACAGTTGTTTTTTGTGGTGTGGTTAGGCTGACAGAGGCTGACATTCCCACACCTGATCTCGAACCAACTGACGTGTTCGCAGCGAAAATCTTGAGCATTTGGGAACCATTACGTTTGTTTGTGATGCGAACCAATGAATGCTTCTCTCTGCAACTCATGACATCAGCAGGTTCATCCTGGTAATGTGTGGTCAGGGTTCCCACTGGTGCTTGAATTCCTTGAAAATGCTTGAATTTCAATTAAGTGATTTTGATTTCAAGGTTGTGAAAATGCTTGGATTTTTGGTGAAGTGCTTGAAAATGCTTGATATTTGTGTCAAGTCAAACTCAGTAAGCCAAATAATAGAAATGCTTTGTTCAGGTACATCAAAAATCTAAGGAAGTGAGATGTCAGATGGGATTTGCCATTCGACACCCTAAAATTGATTAGAATGTAGGAAATTGCATCTCAAAAACACAAATTTTTCTGGGGGAGGACCCCCGAACCCCCTTCCTGTGATCTATTGAAGGTGCTGGAAAACTGAAAATTGGGTGCTTGAAGGTGCATGAAAAGTGCTTGATTTTGTTCATGAAAAAGGTGTGGGAACCCTGTGTGCGGTCAGGTGCAGAGAACCAGCCCCTGTGAATGACAGTCGTCCATGTGTTACTAGCACTTTGAGTCCATGGGCAGGCATGGGTTTGCGATTAGGTCCTCAGACTTGTACCCCAAAGGTTTGACTTCCGACCCGCCAAGCTGGTGGGGGTAGTAAGTAACCAGTGCTCTCCTCATAGACTATGGTACCGTGAGCATGGTACCGTCATACTGCACTTCTCCACTGGGGTGCCGTTGGGGGCTTCCCCTTTGCACGAGTGAAGCATAAATGTAATTTTAATGTGTCACAATGACAATGGGTGCTTCCCATGTGGGCTTTCACTTAGCTTTCAAAAATAACTGGTGTGGCGTGAAAACGGCATTTGTGCAGCTGCTCTTCTCCACCAGTCATAACAAACATAGCCAGCATTGCTTTTTGCCATTTGAGAACAGGCAGTGCATGGAAACAGTAAAGGAGTTTTTTCAATGTTCAAGCATCAAAGGGTATGTTGTAGCTGTATATGATGGCAACTAGTGGCTAGCATGTGTTGAGGAATGAATGCCGAGCACTGAAGAGGTGAAACTGAACTTCCTGCATCCTCATGGACCATCTCCATCCTTCACATATTCCGATAGACATGCTGTCATGTGATGTTACTATGGTATCACCATATTATTACTAGGTGATTTGTATGATGCCATATTGTTTAGTCCCATTGTCTCTGAAATGAATAAAGAACCAAACACCAGCATTTCAGGTGTTCATGACATTGCAGGTTATGTTTAGACAAGGAACTGGCCATTTTAAAATATACGTTTTTTTGATATTCAGTTTTTAATTTTTCAATTCATGATAATTCATATTCTGAGGGTTGTTGTGTTCCATGCTGTTTGTGTAATTTGTAGAGCCAGAAACGAGCTTTCAAATAACACCACGGACATATTTTTGTGACTTACACTGACTGATGTAATCAAAGCTGAATGCACTGAGTGTCCTACCCTCATACCCTCAACCCCCGTTTCTCCCTCAATATTGGTGTCAGATTCACACAAATGCAGTTCTGGGGTGCTACCTTGCTACTAAACAGGCATGGCAAGTATGATTGAAATCCGTGTGGTCCGTGGGTCAGGTCCCAAAGTGTCTGATTTCACGTGAAATGACCCACATGCACTTTGCCATGCCCATTTCACCTGGGTCTCTCACCAGTCGAGTGTGCGATTAATTGATTAATTCGACTAAAGTGGATTAATCGATTACTTGGTGACATCCCTAGACAAATGTCACCCAAAAAAGCTAAACCTCTTGCACTGCTGAGTATAGGAATTCCTATTCTAACTCTGTCCTCTTCCCCATGTGCCCCCCTGCAGGTGTTGAAGCAGCGGCCCAGGTTTCAGCCCATGAAGAAGCAGCCGCAGTTCATCGTCGGCATTGACGGCCTGGAGCTGAGAGACTACCAGCTGGACGGCCTCAACTGGATGGCTCACTCCTGGTGCAAGTAAGTTGAGGTTACACCAAACTCAAAGGATACATTTGGACAACTTTAAAACATGCAGTTGTATTGCTCACTCCACCCTTGACTTACAAAAGTCATGCAACATAGGCACAGCTAAGCGCTAACTTTTAGAATAATATTTGGTGTATGTGAACACATTTCAAGCAATGTGTTAAACCTATACCTCCATCATTTGGCCAGGTTCTCTGAAAAAGCAGACATTTTACTTCCAATTTCAAGCCTTTTTTCCAGCTTGATTCAAAGGACATTCACGTCAGCAGTAAAATATTGTGATGCGAGACAAACTTCCCAGTCTAAATGTTAATTGGCCTGCCTTGCGTGGCTAAAATAAAATGTGGAGCAGTAAATTTCATGTTTGTTAAGTAAATAGTTATAATGACTTAGGATTTCAGGCATGGGATTCTCCTGCTTTCTGCACTTGTTAGATTTGTTTAATAACTTTAACGAAATCTCTACCAAAGTGTTATTCTTATTACATTACACTTTATCTGGTTGAAATAAAAACATTCATGTAACACACACACACACACACACACACAAACCCACCCACAGACCTTCATTCACACGTGACTCTTTTCTCCACAGAGGCATGCCTTTGTTTTTTCCCTCTACAGTTATGAAATGTATCATATTTTGACAAAATAACACACAGTATGCATTTCTGTACATCTTTTTAAGAATTATGTTATTTGCTTTGCGCTCTCCGCAGAGGCAACAGCTGCATCCTGGCTGACGAGATGGGTTTGGGTAAGACCATCCAGACCATCTCCTTCCTGAACTACCTGTTCCACGAGCACCAGCTGTACGGGCCCTTCCTGCTGGTGGTGCCCCTCTCCACCCTCACCTCCTGGCAGAGGGAGATCCAGCTCTGGGCACCCCAGATGAACGTGGTCGTCTACCTGGGGGACATCAACAGCAGGAACATGGTAAGGGGACCAGCAGTCAAAATGCAGAACGCAGTCAGAGAGAGTAGAGAGAGAGAGGTTCCATTGGCCCATTGTTTCCTGGTTCTATTATTGGGGGGAAAATCCCCCTTTAGGCAGACCTAGGCAGACCTGAGGACTGTTCTATTCAATGCTAGGAGCATTATGACACGCCCCTTTAGGCAGACCGGAACCTGGTCACGTTAGGTGCCCATAGAAACCTATTATGTTGGCATATCTCTATACTTAAAGAATCTCTGACGCAGTGTGTCGTCACAGAGTAGATCAAATGTATGCTAGTTGTGCAGAAACGGAGCATTTGTTCCGTGTTTATTTGTTTTGTGAATATTATAATTGACACGGCGTTGATGAAATGTGCATTTCCACTGTTTTCCTGTCTCCAGATCAGGACACACGAGTGGATGCATGTTCAGAACAAGCGGCTGAAGCTCAACATCCTGCTCACCACCTACGAGATCCTCTTGAAAGACAAGGTGAGCTCAGCTGCACGCTGGTCATTCTTCTCCGTTTCGTGGCCTCTTAATTGCCATTGTTCTTGCCCGGTTTCCCACTGCTGAAACAGAAGTGTGTTAAAATGCTGGTAGGGGTTGTTTGTTGGCCAGTGGATAATGTTGTTGAGTACAGCGGTATGGCAAACCAAAGCTGCCCACAACGACTGATAAGGAACAGTACACACAAACACATTAACAAAATAATACGATTTAGCAAAATAATTAAACGGTTATGATGTACATAGTGCATTGTAGTTCTGTGTCAGTTTAATCATTGCCATCTCTTCAGCACAGTAACTCATTGTGTTCCCAAAAGAAATTCAGCATAGTGCCATACACATTACAAGACGGATAAAAAAAATTGCACCCACCTGCATACATACCTGGGGGAAAAGTAAAATACGGATACTTAATTGCCAAAAGGACTCATCATATCCTTAGTTGTCGGCTTGTCTTCCATCTTTGTTACGGCAGTCATTCCTTGGTAATATGGCCCTTGGTTGTGATGCTTTTTAAAATTACACTTAGTTACCAAAATTCAATCATATTCTTTATTCTTGACTCCTTGTCTCCATGTTGTGCTTTTGGTAGTAATTTCTGGGCAACGTGTGCTGGGCCTTAGTAGGGCCTTAGCCTCAGTGACGCTTTTTAAATTGCGCTCAGTTGCCAAAACGCAATATGTCATGTTCTTGTCTTGTCTTCGTGCTGTGTCTGATTCTGCTGTCATTCCTGGGCAATTTGAGTATGGCCTTTGTAGGTCCTTAGTTGTGATGCTTTTTAAATTATGTTAAGTTGCCAAAACTCAGTCATATTCTCCATGTTGTCTTCAGCTTGCCTCCATATTCACTCTTCTCGTCTCCATGTTCTGTGTTTTTTTTCCCGCCAGTCATTCCTGGGCAACGTGAGCTGGGCCTTCATTGGCGTGGACGAGGCCCACCGGCTAAAGAACGACGACTCGCTGCTCTACAAGACAATGATTGAATTCCGCTCCAATCACCGGCTGCTCATCACCGGCACGCCGCTGCAGAACTCGCTCAAGGAGCTCTGGTCACTCCTGCACTTCATCATGCCAGAGAAGTACGCAGAAACATATGTCCTCTCACACATTTTCATGAATTTAACATTTTAAAATGTTTTTTAAAGACATTTTACTCTCTCAAGAAGCTCTAGTTCCTGCTGCAATGTATCATGCTCAAGAAGTAAGCACAATTGTGTAAACACAAAACATAGACAACCATGGCTCCTGCCTTAGTCCAGCACCCAGACATTTTAGAAGATTAACTTGTGATTTTATAACTTTAAGACGTTTAATGTGGATGAACTTACAGGGTGTATGCAGGGTTTTAAAAAGTATTAAAAGGTGATAAATTAAAAATCCAAAATTTAATGGCCTTAAAAGTTGTACATTTGCTCAAAAGGTATTATTTTTAGAAAAATGAGGTATTATTTTTTGTTGTTGTACCATTTTGACAAAAAATTGATCGATTCTGTATCTGAGGGCAGTACGAGGGGCAGTCATGGTTACGCGGTTAGGGCGTGGGGTTGCCAACCTGCCAGGTTGGTGGGGGGAGTAATTAACCAGTGCTCTGTACATGGTACCATCCCGCCGCACTGCTCCCTTTTGGGCGTCTTTTTGCAAAACACGAAAGTGTAATGTAATGTTAAGGAGGTAGAGATTACAAAAGAGGTCTTGTTAGTACCTGCTTCGGAGTGTCGTGATGGTTGTAAAAAAAATCTAAAGGTAGTGAAAAAGGGTATTAAATGGTAGTAAATTTGACTTCAAGATTGGTGTATATACCCTGACTTAAGGAGCTCTCGTTCCTGCTGCACTTCATGTCCGGGAAGTATGTGAAACATGCCCACTCGTGACCAGCATATTGTCATGACATTTGTCATTTTAAGACGTTCTGGATAGATATTCGAGGGATATTCTCCGACGCTAATTACATCGACGCTTCGGGAGGTCTACGAGCGCAGGGCTGTTGAGCCTGCATGCCTGTTGGATTCACCGGCCTCCACAACATTTGCCGTCTCCTCCCTTCAGCCCCGGCGTCTCTCGGCTATGGCGTTTTACAGCACGTGTTCTACGCGGCTCCGTCCGCCACTCAAAGAACTTCACCTGCTCGTTCGGCTGCTTTCCCCAAACCGAACTTGCTGCCACGTTAGGAGGCTCGGGATTTTCCTATCCCCATTTCCATTCCATTATTATTATTATTAGATATGAACTTTTGTTGAGGAGCTCTGGTCCCTGCTGCTGTTGACCATTTCCCAGACGTGCGCGCCACGTGTCCAGCCGGAATAAAAACAAAATGAAGGCTCTCACAGATCCCATCAATGGGCTTAGAAACGCAGACGTCATTTTTTGTTATTAAGGAGAGACAGACTCAGCTAGAGTGACATAAGGAGTAAGTGAGACCGAGGTGTGGAGGATTGCAGTAAAAGCTCTTGGGTGAATGGTATCGGTGTATGAGCTGTCGGTGCAAAGCCATAGCCGTTCAGATTTGACACAGAAAGAACAGCATGTTTCCATATCTCATGTTGGCTTTCTTGTTCCTGTGAATTCCCACCAGTAAATAGTAAGGTCTTCATCTTATCACTTGATGACCTTGTAAAAGGGCACTGACCCATCTCTTGCTCTCTCTCCCTCCCTTTTCTTTCCCGCCCTCTCTCCCCCTCTCCCCCTCACTCCCTCTCTCCCTCCCTTTTCTCTCCCGCCCTCTCTCTCTCTCTCACTCTCTCTCTCCGTACATCTGTTCCCCCCTTTCCCTTGCTCCGTTTTTCTCTCTCTGTACATCTGCCCCCCTCCCTCCCTCTATTCCTCCCTCCTTCTCTCCTCTCCTCCTCCGCAGGTTCCACTCCTGGGAGATATTTGAGGAGGAGCATGGGAAGGGCCGTGACTCTGGCTACCAGAGCCTGCACAAGGAGCTGGAGCCCTTCCTGCTGCGCCGCGTCAAGAAGGACGTGGAGAAGTCGCTGCCCGCCAAGGTGGAGCAGATCCTCAGGGTGGAGATGAGCGCCATCCAGAAGCAGTACTACAAGTAAGCAGCCTGGAGAGCAGATGATTACATTACATTACGTTACCTGTAGCATCCAGAAGCAGTACTACAAGTAAGGAGCCCAGAGAGCAGATCATTACATCACCTGTAGCATCCAGAAGTAGTACTACAAGTAAGGAGCCCAGAGAGCAGATCATTACATTACGTTACCTGTAGCATCCAGAAGTAGTACTACAAGTAAGGAGCCCAGAGAGCAGATCATTACATCACCTGTAGCATCCAGAAGTAGTACTCAGCCTTCGGCCACAGTGGGTTTACATACAGTGTTCAATCTCGCCCTCCAACCCGTGCCTGCAGTTCACCTAGGGAGCGCTGTCGAGACAGTAGAGCTCATAAGGCTGGCGCTAATAACTGACAATTGTGCTCGCTGTCGGCTGAAACTTGACAATATTACTGTAAGTTCTGAGAAATCAATGTGGATTTAAATGAAATGTACAATAACCTGGGAGTTATGTCCTTCTGATTTCTTACAGCTTTGGCATTTATGAGTCAGGCTCCACTAGCATCTTGCTAACAAAATTGCTTTACGGCCGTCGTGATCACAGCAATGCAGCCGGGTGACCAATCCAAACGCAGTGTGTGAAGCCACTCGTGACGTCATATTGACAATAAATACGTATTTTACAAAGATCCAGCGAATTTAAACATTCAAACTAAGTGCTGTTTGAAAGGGTAATTTATCCTGCCTTTGGGAAAAATAAAATGAAACGATGATACCAATTCTCTCCCAAAGCAATGGCAGCATCTCTGGTTGAGCTCCATGGGACCCCATTCATTCTAACAGCCTCTGCGCTCCTTGGCGCTCCTCTGCGCTGTCTGGATGGCGCCACTTAGTGGACAGTACCACCCGGAAAAAGTAAAGAGATTCCTCTCTCGTATTACCCATAGATCCTCTCTGCTTCGGCTTAGTGCCTATGGCCGAACCACACCCGGGAGGATGTCAGTTCACATCCTCCCTCCCACTCGGGTCATATTGCTTAAAGGGGTATGCCACTATTTTGGGGCTTAATACAGTTAAAATAGTTGGCTGGGGTTTATAAAGGTGGTAAAGTGTCTTTTTTTTTCATGTTAAGTGTTGTCTTGCTTTAAGACAAGTTAAAAGAGGGAATATGTCGCTAAGCTAGTGAAAGTCAATGGATCCGTGTAGCATTGTAGCTTACCCCTTTAAGCGTTAGTTGTAGCGTCCAGAAGTAGTACTACAAGTAAAGAGGAGCACAACAGCAATATGACACATTATGACACCACGTCTGGAAGCAATACAGGTAAAGGGCAGAGGAGCTTGAGTATTAAACACATAAAACTACATAACATTCCCTGTAGTTCATGGCACATGCCTCACTCATTAGTACGTGTCAAAGAAAAAGGAGGATTATTGTTTTAGGAGAAGTCCGTTCATGGCCTACTTGTTATGTCTGTGTCTCAACAGTTAACTGTCAACGATAAGGAGTCCTCACAATGCTGAGGCCTTAAGCTTAATTGTTGTTGTTGCCGTGGTTGCCATCCCCTTCTCTCTCTCTCAGGTGGATTTTGACCAGGAACTACAAAGCTCTTAGCAAAGGCACAAAGGGCAGCACGTCGGGCTTCCTCAACATCATGATGGAGCTGAAGAAGTGCTGTAACCACTGCTACCTCATCAAGCCGCCCGAGGACAACGAGTTCTACAACAAACAGGAGGCCCTGCAGGTAAGCAATCATTTATTCAGATTGGATGATCTAAGACGGGACAGTAAATCAGAAGTTTTGCTTTATAATGCTGTCTAGGGCAGTGGTTCTTAACTTTTGGTGCCGACATCCTCCGAGGGTGTGCCAGAGATTGCACAGGGTCTGCGGAATTTTGTTTGCTTTGAGGTTGTGACCAAAATTCTGCTTTCAAACATAATAATTATGCCAAATCAAAATGTGTTTTGAACCCCATGTAAAGTTTATGAAGGTATCGATTTATTATCTCAAGAAAGAATCACTGTAATTATTCACATCAATCTTTTTTTAGTGCGTATGCACTTATTACATTAATGGTAATGGTAGTTCGGGTTGGGTGTGGGGGTCTTAAAGGAAAATGCCACTATTTTGGGGCTTAATACAGTTAAAATCGTTGGCTGGGGTTTATAATGGTGGTAAAGTGTCTTATTTTTCATGTAAGCCGTTGCCTTGCTTTAAGACAAGTTAAAAGAGGGAATATGTCGCTAAGCTAGTGAAAGTCAATGTATCCATGTAGCATGCTACAATGCTACACGGATGCATTGACTTTGTATGTAGCCATGTAGCCCTCCAGGAGTCTCTGAGGTGCCCACCAAGGATGTTACGACTACAAGATTTTAGTCACAGTTAATGCTTTTCTTAATTTAAATATGATATTATTTCTTTATAGCATATAAATAATATTTCCTTATAATTTATAAGCAAATTATCATTCAATCTATTGTGATTTGGGAATGATGTCAAGACATCAGTAGAGGATTTTGAACAAAAGTAGCCCTCGGGTAGCCCTTGGTAGCCCTCTGACCCAGAAAGGTTGGGGACCCCTGCTATACACTATGCAGCATTTATGAAGTTCATATAAATGTAAATGTGTGTGTGTGTGTGTGTGTGTGTGCAGCACTTGATTCGTAGCAGTGGGAAGCTGGTGCTGTTGGACAAGCTGCTGCTTCGGCTGAAGGAGCGCGGCCACCGCGTGCTCATCTTCTCTCAGATGGTCCGGATGCTGGACATCCTGGCCGAGTACCTGAAGAGCCGGCAGTTCTACTTCCAGGTCTGTGGGGGGCGCTGTGTGGCACTGTTGCTGAAGTTTCGTTGCAAAATGACTTATATTTTGACTATTGCATTTTATTATTGGAAATGACTGTTCAGACGTCCCTTCATCTATGTGTCATTCAAATATTTTGAGTGCATACTTTTGAAAGCCATTGCAGTGCAATGCCCAACACAAAAATGTCAATTTCCCAAAATGTTTCAAAATGTATTGGAGTCATATTGCTACGAAGCGCTTACTATGTATATTTTTGTTTATTCACACCAAAAAAGAGCGCTTTCAGACTAACAAAAACAAATGTCTTTGGTATCTCTGAAGAAGCTTCACCCTGACTTTCCTTTATTTGCTGCTGGTCTCCATTGGGGGATGTTTGATTTAGCTCATTACAGAAGAGGAGCGTTGGAGAATGTGTAAATCTTGATCGTCTCTTTCCCCATCCATTACCGTGAAGCCCACTCACTCCGGCCACCGAATTCGACTTTCCATGTCAGAAATAATGACTGCCGCCGTTTTAGGTCTCTTCAGACTAAAATCATACAAGGAACTTCTTCAGTCGCTTCAGCTTTGTTCTGCTGTTTTTGAGGGCTGTTTGTTGCCACCAACCACATTTTGTGATTCGCATTATATATTCATGAATCTTATCCGATCTGTTAATCTGTGCTAAGCATTTTTTTTTTTTGCTTCATGAATTATGCAGGATTACACTAGCCAAAAAATACCTTGTATATATTGATGTATAGCAGGCACATTTATTATGCCATGGTATATAGTAATAAATCATGAAGTGCTGCAATACAACACTGGGACACTGCTGCAATACAACACTGCTCGTAGCACAACAAAACGTTTTATTTACTGCCTTTTAGCTTTGTTGGACAGAAGTATATGTGCTAAGCCTGTTGACCAAAGGGCTGTCTTCAGCAGAATGTGGGATAGTCTTAGCCTCGCGACGCCATCCTCTGTACTCCACCCAAAGATATTGGCTCCGCACATCGTCTGGCAAAAGCCTCGAGCTCGGTGTTTCGCCAATCAGCAAACAGTTGAGAGTGGTGACGTAGAACTCACCCGTGAGCTCTGTTACTGATTGGTTAAGGTAACTATATTGAAAGGTAGAGAATGCGCCCACATCAGTGGTACAGGTGCTGGACAAAATAGAGTAACTGAAATAAATGATAGAAGTCCGCAACAATTGGGAGCATTAACAGTGTTGCGGACACTTTTGTTTTGTTATTTGTATGCTTTTGCGACGCTATAACGTAACAGGCATGCTAATAAAGCACAATATGGGTTTTAATTTGAGTTTGGAACTTCAATTAATTTAAATGATAGAGTAAGATCAGACCATCGTCCACGGAGACGGATTCCTCATGGCTTTTGCCAGACTGATTGACTGAGTCAACAGTCGGCTATTCGCCCAGGCTAGGATAGTCTCTCTCTCTCTCTCTCTCTCTCCCTCTCTCTCTCTTGCTCTCTCGCTCTCTCTCTCTCTCGCTCTCTTGTGTGGTCTGTCTGTCTGTACACTCTTCTGTGCATCTCATGTCAGCTATGCCAATTCCCTGTTATGTCAACTCCTGTGTCCTCCATTTTATGTCAATTCCTTCTTGGTTGTTAACCTTCTTCTCACCTGTGATTGTTTTGCTCTGCAGCGGTTAGATGGCTCCATCAAGGGTGAGATGAGAAGGCAGGCACTGGATCATTTCAACGCGGAGGGCTCAGAGGTAACCAAATCTTATTCAGAAGGTCTAGTACAGGTTCCCTTAAGTTTATGTCTGCCTTTACATGTTTTAATCTCTACTCAACTAAACCAATGTGTGTTTTTTTGTCACAGTATTGGGTGACATCGGCTGGTTGGGATGGATGAGTGTTTCTAAGCCCCTGTTCTTATTTTCATGTCCTCAGGATTTCTGTTTCCTGCTGTCCACAAGAGCAGGGGGTCTGGGTATCAACTTGGCGTCTGCAGACACAGTGGTGATCTTTGACTCTGACTGGAATCCCCAGAACGATTTGCAGGCCCAGGCGAGAGCTCACAGGATTGGGCAGAAGAGACAGGTACTTCACACGACATGGCTCATCCAAACAGTCCATTTTTTTTTTTTTTTTAGAATTTAGGTCACGGTATTGCGGCTGTAAACATGTGCTTTGGTCTGATTGAAAATAAAACAAAAAAACGTCTTATATATAGGTAAATATTAACTTCAGGTATTTTTTTTATGATCAAAGATCATTCAAATACCATGACCTTCTGATGCAGGTGGAAAGTAAAAGCTGAACATGTGTGCCACACAAGTTGCAGCATTTTAAGATACATTATCTGACTTTAGGAGAGTAGTAATTGTCTGACAAAGAATCTTCTTTACCCCTTTTCTGGTCTAGGGTAAACGTCTACCTGTTAAGCTCTTGAGGTCATTAGCTTATTTTAATCCTGTCCTACCCTCACCTTTCTCCTCAGGTAAACATCTATCGGTTGGTGACCAAAGGCTCGGTGGAGGAGGACATTATCGAGCGAGCCAAGAAGAAGATGGTGCTGGACCACCTGGTCATCCAGAGGATGGACACTACGGGCAAGACTGTTCTCGACACCGGGGCCGCCCCCTCCAGGTACACACAAGCAGCCACCGCCTAGTGGTCAGACTAGACTAGACAGCTGGTCTTTCGATCAGAGGGTTGCAGGTTTGAATCCCAATTGGAAGAAGGTGTACCTCAATGGTATGAGGTCACTGGGGCCACTCTCTCCAGGTAGGCAGCTGTGTTCTGGTCTAGTGGGTAGACTACACAAGGAGCTGAGGGTTGCAGGTTCGAATCCCACCCTGACCGATACGAAGGTAGTGTACCTACCTTGAGCAAGGTACATAACCTTGCATGGTGCTAGGTATTCTGCATTATGCTCCTTCTGCAGCGTTACCAATTAGAGAAACCGTGTACGTTATCATAAAGGCTGTTTTAACAGCAGAATCGTACATGCTCAGTGATTGCACTGTTAGCACTTCAAGAAATGTAATGTAACAGTATATTGTATATCGGAAAGTACAGCTGCATTGAAATGAATTGTCTATTGTCCTGTGTAGTAATTGGCTAATCTGATGAGCCCTGTATGCCCTCTGGCGGTCAGTTCAAAGCCGCCATACATATGTAAGGGGTTGTGTATTCATCACAAGTCACCGTCATGGCTCTATTCAGCAGTGTTGTTGCACGCAAGTTTTTCATCTTATGGTCTGTGCTCAAAGCTACTAGCCTTAAGGGTAGATTATTGCGCAGTAATAAGTAATTTTTTGGAAGTCTGACAGGATTCCTTGAATAGTGAGGCAAGCTACTGTGGGTTTTTTTTGTCATGTCAGCTGTATCGCCTCTCAAACGCATTCAAGAATTAAAAAAAAAAATCTCTACATTTTAAAAGCTTTTTCCCCACATCTTTTATTTTAATCTTTCAATTTCACCTGGATTGTCAAGGCTGTTGATTAATATCAGCATTGCAAATGACGACAATTCCAAACAAGCTACTAAAATCGCTGGGAGTCTGGTAATGGCAGACAGGCAGAACTTTTTGATCTGAGAAGGTTCATTAGTTTGAACATTCTAGACTTGTTTGCCGTGTTTGATCATCTGCAGATCAAAAGGGGGAAAGCAATCCTCCGTTTATCCCCTGTTATGCCTCAGTAGTTGAAAGAGGTGGTATTAGGAAGGCATACTTGTTTGGGGTGGCAGCATCGAGCCCCCAGGAAAGCTGTAGGGTATAAAGGAAAAGGCAGTTCTTCAAAAAACAAGCACCACATCTGGAGTTAATTAGCCGTTTTATGGCTAAGTAAAAAAGTTGTGAACATGTTGCCAGTCTTCTCCTTAAACTTAACAGGCTCTCGTGTATGCCTTGAGATCTGTTGTGCAAGAGCGAATACATATGAAGGGTTTATTTTCAAAACTGTGAATCCATTTTTTTCCCTTTTGCATTTTATTATTGGAAATGACTGGTCAGAGGTCCTATCACCTATATGTGAATTCTTAGCACTCAAATATTTTGAGAACATACTTTTTAAACCTATATAAAGAGCATTTGCAATGCAATTCAATGGAATGCCCAATACAAAAATGTCAATTTCCCAACATTTTACAAAATATGGATACACCGTTTTGCAAATAAAGCCTTCATATGCATATGGACACATTTGGTGTTTTTTCCCTCTTCAATTGACTTAGTAATGTTGAAATTTGCCATGGTTGCAATTCCTTTTGTTTTGGTTGTTGCACCTAGTTGCCTGTAATCTGTTGTATGGCTGACGGTTTGCAATTGACTGTGTCTTGTGCCATGGAGGTCAGAGGAGGTATTCGCCTCCTAGGCCACCGTAAAACACAGACACACACACACACACACACGCACGCACACACACACACACACACACACACACACACACACACACACACACACACACACACACACACACACACACACACACACACACACACACACACACACACACACACACACAGCCCGCAGCCCGGAAAGGAAATATATTAAGTATGCAGATACTCCACTGACTGCGATTCTGTCTCCAACCTGCAGTTCCACTCCCTTCAACAAGGAGGAGCTGTCTGCCATCTTGAAATTCGGTGCGGAGGAGCTGTTCAAGGAGCCAGAGGGAGAAGAGCAGGAGCCTCAGGTCAGTAGAGCCCTTGCCTGGTTCACACCAGAGCCATTTAATAACAGAGTTGCGCAAACCGGGGACCAGGAAGTCGGTTGGTGATGTGATTCGCGTAGATTAAAATGTTTCTTAACAGTAAACTTCTGTTCGTTGGAAACTAACACAGAACCATCACATACCAAACAAAGATTAAGTACAAACAAATTACATTACCTTTACCACATTTTCTGTGTTCTACGGCCACCTCCTGGAACTAAGTAACTTCTAATAGAACTAAAGTCAATGGGGATTTCCATGTTAACGCTCCGTGAGGCTCCATGAGAGCCGCCATTGCTGTGGAAAGATTGGTCCATAGAGGTCTATGGGAGTGGCGTAACTCTGATATTAGACGGCTCTGGTTCACACCATTCCATATCACAAGTGAGACCGCCTACTGAATTTCTCAGAGGGAAGTTGGTGGCTTACGATTGGCAACAACTGTTTACTGGCCGTTATGAATGTGTCATTTTGTGTATACGTACCCCGTAGCCAGTAGTGTCCGTTGCATTCAAACGGCAAGCTTCCATTTGATCAGTAATATGCGCAGGGCTTTTTCTGAACGGGGAAATAGGGGCGCTCCACCCTCATACCTCCGTGGGTGCCCCCTCATACTTCTTTCTTTTTTAATACAAATTACTTTTTTGAGCGCCCCTAGTAAATTTCTCAGTTACGGGAGCCCGCAATCTGCATTGATGCTCCCTCATGCCAAAAAATCCTAGAAAAAGCCCTGATGCGTCATCATTTTTTCACCCCTCCCCACTCTCGGATTGGCTCCCTACCTCAGGCTAGTGCTTTGGGACGAGCTTTCATGCTGTTTTTCAGATTGGAAAAATTGTGCAAAATTTCCCAGGCCAGTAGAGCCCCAGACCTGCAATGGGTCACAGTACCATCACATTAATTTGACATGATCATGGGGTAAATTAAATACTTTTGGAAAAAATATTTATTATAAATAATATCATGCATTTATATTTTGGTTGGATTTTTGTTTTTCTTGACCTAGACCCATAGAAAGTGTGTGGTAATGCTTTCCATGCTTCAATGTCTTGCTCCCACAAAATGATTATTTTCATTCACCTGTTAACCATAAATGACTTCTCTGCAGTGTTTCCCACAGAAATTTTGGAAACTATGGGGGCAGCCGGAATTTTTTTTGTTGGGGTCGGGGTCTTTTCACGCGGGCCTTTTTTTTTGGTGGGGTGTTATTCGCGCAGTGTAAATGCAAAATGGCAAAACAATGAGTACAGTATGACATTGGCGCATGGAGAAACTATAGGCCTAGGCCTACATTTCAGCCATTTATATTTTGAGAAAAAAGGCTACATAATACACATGCAGGGGTCTATGTAATGAAAAAAATAATAAAACAAAATAGGAGCAGAGATAAGAATTTAAGATTACTGTGAAATTGTTAACGCATAAACAAAAAGGGTCTAAGAGGGTAGGCTATGCCTTTTCCCCACACACACATAGGCGTACACATTCTACATGAGGGGTGCTGGTCACAGGGCCAGTTTTTCAAAATTCCTCCCATTAAAAGGGCTGAACAACATATTACACATTTATGTATATTCACATTCATTACACATTAATTTCTATATGCAGCCCGGTGTCTCCTCTGCCTTGTCAATGAAGGCCTGTCACCTAACTAATTACAACTGTAAAACAAAGCCTGGGGAGTGTTAGTAAACTCATCCCAACTGTCCCTTCTCTGAAGGTTTTTTTATTGCTCCCAAACCGAAGTTAACTACAACTAGAAATACATTCAGAGAACGCAGACCTCCGCCAAGGAAGTTCAGTTCGTTTTGGACATAAGTGGAGTCATGATGTGGTTTCATGCATTTAGGCCTATAGGCTACATAGCATTTGTGTTCAGGTAATTGAACCGTCAAGTCGTAACCAAATTATAGTTCTACTGTCTCTTTTATCATTTCCATGTCCTCTAGCTGTGGTCTGTTTAGTTCACCTTTGATTGTTTTATTGGCAAAGTGATTGTTCATGCTATAGCCCATGCCTTCTGTGATTTGCAAATGCACTTAAGCCTTGGAGCTCATTGCTACATAGTCACATTGTTGATGATTGGCAGCATGCCTTTCATTAGGCTACCATCTAAAACAAAATAAAAATTAAAAAGCACAATTTTCATTGGCCAACACCCGTAGTAGACCTACATATTCTACAGTAGCCTAGTGCAGCGGTCCCCAACGCGCAGTAATAGGCCTATTATATTATATTATTATATATAGGCCTATTTTTTTTGTAATAACAAGACACTGTGGCTACTTTGAGCCGTTCACTTAATTATTGAATCAGAATGAAATGTGCAAGAATCCCCTTATCCAGTGGCTGTGCATGGATGGTTGTGGAGTGTCAGTTATTGTTTTGGGCTATTTCGTAAGGCTAAACAAACTTTTGAGAGGTAAATCCACTTCTAAAATTTCTAGCTGTTGCAATATCGTTGCAATATCGACACCAACATTGTGGTGCAAACGCAATTGCTTAGCGAGAGACATGTCGACTCGACTGGGGGAATCATTGCCTACCCCGACACTACAGTTGTTGGAGAAGTTCCTCCTACCTGTGATAGGTCTTGGCGCTGTGGCTTGACCCGAGCCTGCTCTCTATTTCGTATTGAAAATCACTGTTCGCCGCATCTCCAGCGTTCATTCGTTATGAAGTCTAGGAACTAGTCTATGGAATGTTTGTAATGCTGATGGCTTCAGTGCGCGGGGATTTGGGAAGCAGCAAATCACCGTGGACTAACGCAATTCGCGCGCGCCTTTCTTTGAGCTTCATTTTATATGAAAGTTTTGTGACAGCATTGTGAACGCATTGCGATCTGCGAGCCTGTAGCTAAGGCTGCTTTTTGATAGCGATTTTGACTGCGGTAGGCTAATGCATTTCACTTCAATGCTCTGCCCTGGTGTGGCTGCTTGAAGGTGGCTGCGTGAAGGTACGCCAGTTAGTAAGTGGGTGCTGCTCAGGGCTCCTCCTCAGTGGTCCTTACGCACCCTGTGGCAGGCCATGTAATAGCAGCGTGACGAACACACACACAAATTCGGGCCATCACATAACCTCCTGGCGGAGGTAACAACTTGACTAGGCACTTGTGTTTTTCTCTATAGGATGTATTTCCTCCAGGAGGAAACTGCGAAGGAAATCGTAATTCAAATCGTTTTTAACAAAAACGGCAATCGTAAAAAAAAATAAAAAAAAAAAAAAAAAAAGTATTTTTTTTTTTTTTTTTTTAACATTTTCGGGAAACTATGGCGGCCAAATTTAAACTATGGCGGGCCGCCATAGTTTCCTCAATGTATGGGAAACACTGTCTCTGTGACATTGCTTACTTCAACGGCTAACTCTGTGTGTTTGTGTGGTAGGAAATGGACATCGATGAGATCCTGAAGAGGGCGGAGACGAGGGAGAATGACCCGGGCCACTCGAGTATAGGAGAGGAACTCCTATCTCAGTTCAAGGTATTTCAGCTGTTTACATGTATGGATCAATGACGTTTTAGTAGTGACACACATCAGGGTAGTGAAACAACAGCTGGATGCCACTATTGTATGGATTAACATTTTCGTTGATGGTTTTTAATGGATTATCCAAGACTTGTATTCATTGCAGTGCATTCATTACCAATTATTAATTGGGTATTAGCTGCTGTTGTATCATCTGATGTCTGAGCGCAATCATAATTGACCCGTATATGAACATTTTTGAAAAAGGTTTTAAAAATATCCC
The DNA here is from genome assembly GCF_034702125.1 of Engraulis encrasicolus. Classification (NCBI taxonomy): domain Eukaryota; kingdom Metazoa; phylum Chordata; class Actinopteri; order Clupeiformes; family Engraulidae; genus Engraulis; species Engraulis encrasicolus. The sequence goes on along the minus strand of NC_085867.1, from coordinate 17,697,971 downwards.
ATTTAGGGGTTTAAAACACACTTATCACAATAGTTATCATTGTTATCCACATGTCGTGTTTACATGTAAACGTCAAAAAAAAAAAATCTGCACTTAAATGTCTACATACGTGTAAATGGCTTCTCAATTATATTCTGTTCTCCTGCTCTGGTTTCAATTACATACACAGGCCTTTGGAAGAATGTCCATTGGTTATGTCTCATATTTGGCCTTAAGCTGTGTAAATGAAGAAAAAGCCACATTCACAATGAAGTCTTTATGTCTTTATGTGAAAGACGTCACTTTAAGTTGTAGTTGAAAGGAAGGGGCTTTATTCATCCCAAAGGAAATAATGGGCTGAAATGTACAGCTTTATGTTCTTGGATTGTGGCCAAAACTAGTAATTGCAATCAAAGGAAAAAATGCTGGAAAACATTGTTTATTCCTCCGGAGGCAAGACTCAACCCATAAAATCTAATTATGAGCAGAATTTACTTGTGGTAAATGAATGTTTTAAATGAGATTATTCCATGTGTGCAATTGTCATCATTAGGCATGTTTCCTATCCACTCTCTGGAGACATCTATGCCATGTTTATGATCATTTGTGGAAAAGTCTAACCCAAAGCAGCTTTAAACATACTGCCTCTTACATAGTTTGCGCTCATTGTTTCATATTTGTACTGTTATTTTGTGGTATGAAGAAGATGCTTAACCAAAGCATGCCTGGGACTTTCAAAATCAACCATGTTTAAATAAATAAACATGGTCAGAAAACGGCTTCTCCATCCCACACTTAACTGTAGTGAGACATCTGCGTCAGCGTTCTGGGTATTGCCAGGCAACGGGAAGCTGGCCCCAGCAACACAGTCTGTTGTGGCATTCCTCTAACCAGGAACACGACCAGTGTTGTCCCTTGATGTCATTGAAGAACGTCAACTTTTTAAGACCCAAAAGATGTTTCTCATAATTTTAACATGCAGTGTATTTGCTAGTCGTTTAGGCATTAAGATGGTAATGGTGTTGTATTTGTCAGGATGTAATGATCAGACTTTATTGGGGATCTGCAAAACATCGTTGATGGCCTTTTCCCTTGTTGCTATTTTAACATCTCTTGTGAAGAGAGGAAAAAAAAACCTCTCAATTCTCATCTACCTGTTAAGTAGCTTGAAGTGTTAACCCTTTGTCCTAATTAGCCCTCCACAGAGTAAATAGTTAAACAATAGTTAAATAAACACTGCCCATTGTCAGCAGTGTTTTAACAGATGGTTTGTTGGTGGTTTATTGGCAGGGACGCCTAATAAAACGCAGCCTCCATCCCCGCCCCCACCACCCCACTAATTCCAGTGTAGTTTACCCTCAGCCTGACAGAACAGTTTCAGTTTACTTAAGTGTGATCTCGCTTCCTTGACCTGTGCAAGACTGTTCCATAAGAAGGGGGCTGTAAGCCTATTGTTTTCTGCATGTCCTATGCGCACAGCAAAGTTATTAATGAAAATCACCTGGGATCCTCTTCTCCTAAATCCTTCTCTTTTCCATTTATTGATTTCCAAGACATTTCACATATAAATCATATAATTTTCTTCAACCTGTACATTCCATCGTGACCTGCATCCTCAGCGGACATGTGTTTCCACTATCCCCATTGACTCTGGAATGATGGAAGGCTTTGTCACAATTCAAAGGAGGTGTAATGAGGACCATTTTCAGTCTAAAGCCAATGTTGACCAAATGTATGCGTCACGCCAATTGACAGAAAAGCAAAACATTACTGCACTTTGCCTTTGTACGCCAGCATTGACTATCTTGGCCTGCTGTTCCGTGTTGCGTCCTCTAGGTGGCGAACTTCACCATGGAGGACGAGGAGATGGAGATGGACGGGGAGCGGGGCCAGCGGCACTGGGACGACATCATCCCCGAGGAGCAGCGACTGAGGCTGGAGGAGGAGGAGCGGCAGAAGGAGCTGGAGAAGATCTACCTGCTGCCGCGCATGAGGAAGTGCACCAAGGCGGTGAGTCTGGAGAATGGATGGAGAATAAGTGTGCATCCCAATATGTGACCTTGCCTCCTCCACTTGTGCTTGTCTCCTCGTCCCGCCTCCTGGCCCCTCCTCCGTGGAGAAAACGATAAAGTTTCCCAGCTGTCAGCTTCGCCACAACAACTTTTGGGGGACTGTTTTTCATTCACCATCCCAATTGCAAACGAGAAAAAGACTCTACAATTGAGCTTTTGCAAGATATTGAAATATAATGCTGTTGTCAGTGATGTCATCATGACAAGAAGCGGGTGGAGGAGGCAAGGTCCCATATTAAGATGCACTCTAGGCATCAGGGATCCATTGTACTTGGTTATACAAAGTGCACCAAGGTGTTGAGGAGACTGCAGTGCAGAGGGGGACACAGCTGAGAGCTCGCTCTGGCTGGGACTTTGACATTTTTTTTTTTTAGTGAGGACAGACGTGGTGCTGCGGGCAGACGTGAGGTGTAATGTTTAGGGACCTGGACTGTAGATCACAGGGTTGCAGGTTCAATCCCCACCCTTAACAATCTCTTCCTCCCTCCATGGTTGACTTGCCCTCGAGTAAGACAACTATCCCCACATTTGTCTCTGGACTGTAACCATTACCCTGTACATTTCTGCAGGTTGCTTTGAATAGAAGTGTCAGCTAAGTGTAATGTAATGTGATGCAATGTCGTAGAAGGCATCAGGGCGGTGCAACCACAGCTATCGCCACTATTGTATGAAATAAAAGTAACTGTAAAGTGCAGTAAGTGTTACGGCGTTACTGAAATTTGAAGTGTAATGTGTTACGCTGCTACGTTACTACTAAAAGTAATGAAATTACAGCACTACCCACCTTGATATCGAGTTGGTGTCTCATTGCTGATTGGAAATTCCCACCTGGATAATGCATGTCTGCTTTTGCCAAATTGACAGTTGAGGATGTTGAGGATGACAGTTGAGGATGCTTCAAATCAGGGGTAACGTTCTGTGTCCATAGAATAGAATGTACAGCCATTGGCTACAAGTGCTGCAGCCTCAGCAGGCACTGAGGTGGAATGTTCCCATGGCATAGCAGCATACACAGAATGTTCGAGAACTGCTGGCATTTCACCATGACTTGACTGCCATATCAATTCACAGTCTTTTTTCCTCCCGCATTGTTCAGATGTGATCCAAATACCTTATGAAATAAGGTGATAATGAGGGATTATGAAGGCTACAGGTGCACAAACCTGTCTCTGCCATCTGCCACATCTGCCTCAGACTCACTTTGCCTTTGACTGGCTGGTGTGTGGAACAGTTACATCAGCACGCTGGAATGACAAGCATTCAACTGACTGGAGAAAAAAAAGAGGCAAACATAAGACATGCTATGAAGTAACAGCACGGGGAGTTTCTGGGCTTCACACGTGCCGTCAGCTGTTGGGGGCTGCCTCGTTAATCTTGTGAAAATGAGCATATACCGTCCTCAAGACTCTCATAAATAGTGCAGAGAGTAGTGCAGAGATGCTCAATTTGAGTAAGGGAGCTAAAATATTAGGGTAAGGCCCCAGCTTCAGAAGTCTTCAGTGCTTCTCAGCTTTCTTGCTACTACTATTAGGTCATCTTGCTATTTAGTGACTGCTCGTGTATGCTGAAGTATAGAGTGAGCCCTTAACTCTCCTGGTTTTTGTTTCTTTGATAATGCATCGCCATGGGGCCAAACTAGACTTGCCATGTCAACGATTTTAGTTCAATACTTTTTCGGTAAGTGTTCTATTTAAAATCTGTGTGAGGCGCTGTCACTGGTCTTAAGTGGCAGTCGGACCTGTTTCTTGGTTCTGCACGCTTGTTTAATGTCTCCAAATAGTGCCTTGGCTGCCCTGGGGGCTTTCTGCTAAATACAGTTGACCTTTAGAACGCTCTACTCTGCGTGCTCAGCACATTCTGATCCCTCTATTCCTCCACAGTAGAAAACGCGTCTCTACTGGACTTACTAGCGTTACCCGGCCCTGATATTGTGGCTGTTGTTGTTGTTTGTTGCTGATGTTGTTTTTAACAGGCTTATTGACGATAGGACTGATCATGATGACAGGAAGGGAGTGGGAGAGAGAAGTGGGGCAGGGCTGGGAAGTGACCCATGCTGGGTTCAGACCTGGCTCCCCATGGGCATGCAAGCCCATTTGTGGTTGGGTGTCAAGTGCTGCACCACATCACTGCCAGTTCTTTTAGAAGTTTGTGTTGAGAGTGTCAACATGTAGTAAATATTTTACGTAGGTCCTCGCCACAACTCCCTCTCACATCAGAACCGAAACTCTCATCACCTCCAATTCTTTTGACTGTTTATGACTAACACTTTCCTTTTCCTGTGCTTGTATTTGTGCTTGGCCGTGCAGATAAGCTTTAACGGAAACGAGGGCCGGCGGAGTCGGAACCGGCGGTACTCGGGGTCCGATAGCGACTCGGTGTCGGACAGGAAGAGGCCTAAGAAACGCGGCCGGCCTCGGACCATCCCACGAGAAAACATCAAGGGCTTCACGGACGCCGAAATCCGAAGGTGAGTAAAACAAAAGTGCAAAAATCACAAAATCCATATGCCAATTATTTTGATAGTCGATAAGCCATAAGGTAAAACATACTTGAGAAACATGTGAGAACACCTGCATGCTGTGCATATGTATGTACATATGTATATGGAGAACAGCCTTCAAGGTCGACTGGTTCCACCAAGTTAATGGCTTGGCTGAAGCAACGGTCAGCTCATCGGCCGTTATCCCTTACGTATTCCACAAGTTGTAGACCATAACGCACAACATTGTTTCTTCTTGCAGATTCATCAAGAGCTACAAAAAATTCGGGGGTCCTCTGGAAAGGTAACTTAGCCTATTCTTTGCCTATTGCCTATTATTTACTGAGAACTTTGTTTCTTGCAAATCTAAAAACACACATGACTCTTTCACAATTGACACAATTTAATTGAAGAGTTAAATGAATTCAAACAAAAGTTGGTTGTTCAGGTCTTTTTTGTCCTTAATGGTTTTTGTAGAAAGCATTCTCATAACTGGATTTGGCAGGGTTTTCTTTCATGCCACAATACAAAGAATTTATTGTATAACTCGCTGTATTAATGCCCCATCACCTTCTGAACCTTCTCGGAATGATGGTTATTAAAACAAAAGAGGATTAGACACAATTTTTCCCCCTGAAGAAAAAGTAGAGAAATTGGTGTAGCTGTGGCTTAATGGTGGGCAGTGGTCTTGAGATCAGAGTGTTGGAGGTTCAAATCCCACCCTCACCTCTCCCTACACCTACATCCATGGCTGAAGTGCCCTTGAGCAAGGCATTTAATTCTACATGGCTCCAGTGACTGTAACCAATACCCTATAAATAACCAAGTCACTTTGAATAAAAGAGTCAGTTAGATGAAATGTAATGTAATGTAAATGCCCTCATCATCTTGAATCATCTAGGTTAGATGCGATCGCGCGAGATGCGGAGCTGGTGGATAAGTCCGAGCATGATCTGCGACGGTTGGCGGAGACGGTGCATAACGGCTGCGTGCGGACGTTACGGGAGAACCCCTGTGGCCCCGAGAAGACCTCAGGTATCACATCAGCACAGCAGCTAACCTACCTGTCTTGTTTACTACTTATCAGCTGCTTGGATCAAATCTTTCTGTCTATTGTCAAGGCAACAACAGGCCTGAGAAAGATTTCATAACATGAGGATCGAAGCGTCGCTTTGAAAATAAGTAATACAAGCTATTTCTGGGATCATGCAACCTTGGCTGTGCGCACTGCTAACTTCCAAACATTTTACAGCATCCTCGCCATATCATAGCATTTGGACGTGACGCTGTGTTCAAGCTTACAGCTTCAAATGCTGACTGTGTACATCTCTATGTGTGGTCTGACATCCGAGCCCTTTTGGCCTTTAGTTCCCTTTTCATAAGCACCTATTTGATATGTTTGCACAATCTCAAGTGTGTTTAACTAGGTTCACATTCATTTAGATGAAATACTTTGAAGCACTTCCTCATTGTCTGAGATTATCTTTGTTTAAGGAGCTGTACAGCATCAAGCCAGTGTTGACAAATTGTAACTAATATCTGAAGCTCAAATGTGTTATGTGAGGTTGGGATGCCAGCTGTGCCACACTTAATTTACACTGCAGTTGATTTCAGTTTCATCCAGATTTGCTCCCCGATTCAGCATGGTTTTATTATTTTAGTCCATTTTATTTTAGTTCAGTCTAGTTTTTACTATGTCTCATGATGTGAATGTTTTAGAGGTTTAATGGCTTGTTGTTTTGAAACTCGGTAGTCTGTTAACTTGAGTTAGTCCTCCCAACAACCATCGTAAATGTGTTCTGTTGCAACGTTTGTGGATAGTACAAATGTCTGAGAACATTAATATTTTAACAAGTTCGTACTACACTGAAACTACTCCCGTTCTCCCGGAGGGAGGCATTTTGCAGAATCCGACTTCAAAAGAACGAACCATAAATCAGATGAAAGCATCAGGCCTTAACCCTGTATCGAAAGTGGCTGTGGCATGTGTGATGGTTGCCAGGTCATTGATAATGCAGGAAGAGTGAACTGAAAGTCTTTCCCGTGTTTGCTGGATTAACTGTTCCTGACAAACCCTGTATCTTTCAGACATTTCCAACCATTTGAAATTGGAGGAAATACATTGTATGAGTACTGGAGAGTGTTGATAATAGCCAGTTAATACAATGTACATTTAATACACAATTGGGATTCTCTGCAGAACCTTAAGGCTTACTATCAATCTCAGTCTTGTGGATAAACACATCATACAGACATGGGAAGTTGCATGATGTCCAATTGCAGCCGCTGGGCCCAGACATGAGAGTTGAAAGACTGCACCTGGTCTGTTATCTTTGGCTTTTTGTTACAGTATGAGTTTGGTGTGTCTTCACATCATTGTCAACTGTGTTTGGTTTTGTAAGATCAAAACTGTCCCTGAGTGCTGAAGAGCTGTAGTGTATTTTTTTAGTGTGGTCCTCAACGCCCAGCCAGCTTTGCATGATCTGGTTACATAAGGGCCGAAAAAGCCCCAAAACAAGACATAACACCCCCTAACCCCCCTCCCTCTGGGCCAAGTCAAGATAATGAATCAGACTTTACTTGGTGTGAAGAGAAAATGCCTCGACCCATTTTTTAAGATGCATTGTGTGCGTGTGTGTGTGCTCCAGTGGGTGGCAGGCGGGGCAAGGTGAAGGGCCCTACGTTCCGCATCTCAGGTGTGCAGGTGAACGCTAAGCTGGTCATCTCACATGAAGAGGAGCTGGCTCCCCTGCACAAGGCCATCCCCTCAGACCCAGAGGAGAGGAAGAGGTACGCATTACACTCCACTACACTCATGCACGCTCTCACTCAATCTAGCTCGGAAAATGCTGTTTGTCTTGCCTGGTTAACAACAGACTATCTCACAAGTGACCGAGTCTGGAGGCTACCTAAAGCTATGGTTTACGATTGCCCATGGCTGTTTATTGGCCGTTACAAATGTATAATTTGGCATATACGTAGCCCATAGCGAATCGTGTAAGTTGTATCTATTCAAACGATCTGTAAGCTTCTGTTTGTCAAGCCTTTCTACACTTCCCCGCTCTCTGATTGGTTTCCTCGCTCAGGCTTCCTTGCTTAGGGCAGCTGTCATGATGTCTTTTAGATCGGAACGATTGTGCAAAGCAGCATGGGATTTCCCCTTCCAAGCAACGTCACCATTGCACACAACATTCCGATTATTGCCGCTGTAAAGACAACGTATAGGCCAGGGCTATTCAATTAGAATTTCATCTGGGCCACATTTCGAAACCAAGAACTGCAGTCGGGCCGCACATTTTCAGACATCACGACCACTGAAATGACACTTAAAATCAGTAGTCCACAAACAAATTTTAAACATGTTCCTCTAACCTAAAACTTAACCACATTGAATGTGAATGTATAAGACAAGCAGAAGATTCACAAGCAAATAATGTGTTGTACTGCAGTAACAAAACTGAAATGTATACTGCTTCAGTTGGGGGCCATGTCTGGGCCGCATGTGGACTGCATCTGGGCCGCATGTGGCCCTCGGGCCTCCAATTGAATAGCCCTGGCAGGGCTCCAAAGTGCGACCAATTTGGTCGCATATGCGCCCATTTTTTTCAATGGTGCGCCTAAAAAATATTTTTAGGCGCACCGGTGCGACCAGCCATCAGTAGAACAAAATCAATTACCAAACAACCGTTTTTAATGGACATAAAATTAATAGTCATTCTAGTGGGCCATCATCACACAATAAAACGTGGCGATGCGGTCATTCCTTCAACCAGAGAACAGGCTTCAACTCCGCTGAACTACCGGTAGCTTTCTCCCCCTTCCTCGTCAGCCCAACGTTTCAGAATAGAATGTTCGACTTCGCTCAACTAGGCTATCCGAGTTCACATGTGCCAGCGAGTTTTGTGTTCTCAACCAGGCGAGTTTTGCAACGGACGAGAGAGTTACAATCACGGTAAAAACAGCAAAATGACTTGAGGATATTTTAAACACGAGAGAGTCACAATCACGGGGAAAATTAAATGGCTTGAGCGGATATTAAACATTGCCACACAAAAACGCAGACGGGTGCGGATAATTGCCCGTTTCAGCCGCGTGCAGAAGAGCTGGCCAAACAACAGGTGACGCGCTAGTCTGTCGGGACTTCTGTGAGAGTTTTTGATAGCGACTAGAACTAGGGCAGGCTACATACTGCCTATCAGTCGGCAAGGCATCGTTCACATTGAGACAGCACGAGAGAGGGAGAGAGAAAGAGAGAGAGAGTGAGCGAGCGAGCGCACTAGTGCTGCCGTGTCTGTTCGTAGCGCTTGCTAAGATACCACAATCATTATGCAGAGGGAGAGCGCTCAAAAACGGGGAAATAGACAAAACCCAATTCACCTCAGATTCCACTGTAAACATAGGCTAGGCTATTTGTGTCTAATGATAAAAATCATGACATTTTTAGCAAGGTTTGTTAAAAAAAAATCCATCCATCCATCCATCCATCCATCTATCTTCATATTGTAACTCTGTGCTTGTGCCGTGTGCGTAGCCTTATTGCCGAAAAGGCTAGTATGTTGGTCTTACTAGTCAAACACATACTGACTAAAAGGCTATTAATTTGGTCTTTTCTACCAGCCAAACTGCTTGTAGCCAAGATGTGTTAGTTAGGTAGCCTACTGTCATGTCTTTTATAAGGAGCATTTGGAAGACTAGCCTATAGCACATGAAAGGCTCCAGGTCTTTTAAAATATAGCAACAATAATAATAATAATAATAATAATAATAATTATTATTATTATTATTCTATTATTGTTGCTATTATTATTGCTATTGTTATTATTTTTAATTAATATTTTTTAAAGCTGAGGTGCGTGTGTGTATGGGTGGTGAAAACATTTGGGTGCACCTAAATTTTGTGCAGGTGCACCTAAAAAAAATGTTTAGGCGCACCAGTGCAACCAGTGCAAAAAGTTAGTCTGGAGCCCTGCCTGGTATAGGCCCTACATGTCTGAGCTTTTAAAATGCTGTTTTTTAGGGGCTTGTTTCTTTTATTGGTTGTGTAACCCATGTGCCTGTTTTATTCTGCAGGTATAAATTGCCTTGCCATTCAAAGGCAGCTCACTTTGACATTGAATGGGGCAAAGAGGATGACGCCAGCTTGCTGATCGGCATCTACGAGTACGGCTACGGGAGCTGGGAGATGATCAAGATGGACCCAGACCTCAACCTCACTCATAAGGTGACTAAGCTGCACCACCACATTACTGTTTACCTCAAACTAACTCCATTACATTCATTAATTTTAGGCTTTTGGCTTCACTTGACTCATAAGATAACCCCCCAGCAACGTAATATTGTTTCCTGCCAAAATAATGCATTATGATAACTCTCCGCAACATTGCATTAACATTCACCTCAAACTGACTCAGAAGGGAACTCCCCTGCAATGTAACAATAACAGTTTTTTCAAGGTAACCCAAAAGTAACTCCCTTGTAACAGAAGATTAACGTTTCTCTCAACCAAGCTCAATAAGATAACCCCACAACATTCTGGACAGTACGAATGTCTAAGAACACTAATGTTAAACAAACTCGTACTACACTGAAACTACTCCCGTTTTATTGCACTTTCCTGAGGTCGAGGGCGGCATTTTGCAGAGTCAGACCTCAAAAGAACAAACCATAAATCAGATGAAAGCATCAGGCCTTAACCCTGTATCGAAAGTGGCTATGGCATGTGTGATGGTTGCCAGGTCATTGATAATGCAGGAAGAGTGAACTGAAAGTCTTTCCCGTGTTTGCTGGATTAACTGTTCCTGACAAACCCTGTATCTTTCAGACATTTCCAACCATTTGAAATTGGAGGAAATACATTGCATGAGTACAGATAACGGCCAGTTATTGCAATGTACGTTTACTATACAATTGGATAACTCCCCCCTTAACATTTAATTAAAATTCATCTTAAACTGACTCATTAAGGTAACTAAATACCCTACAGCATAACATGAACATTTCTATTCAACCTCCTCATGAGGTAAACTCACATGGAACCTAACATTAACATTTCTGTCAACCTGAGTCATTCATAACGTAACTCACCTGTAACATAACATTAACATGTCTCTCATGTGGCCTCGGGTGTCTGTATTTATGAACCCTGTGGCACTTTGTTTACATAACGCTCAACCGTCTTTGATTGCACAAGATGCTGCTCTTCAAGTTTACTGCACGACATGCTAATAGGCATCATTCCTTCACAGCCACATCAATCTGAGTTAGTCAAACCTCAGCTCCCCACTTATCACACGCGCGCGCACATACACACACACACACACACACACACACACACACACACACACACACACACACCCTTGTGGTAACAGCAGGCCCTGACGAGGCTAAAATTCTATGGCACAATACTGGGGTGGGGACAATTTTTACACACATGCTGAGCATTCACGCCCACACAGTGTGAACAACTTTTGAGGCCCTTATGAAGGGGTGTTGAAGTGTGTGTGCATGGTGAGGGGATTCAACCAATTCATCCAGCGCCCCTGTAGCAAATGGAACACATGAGAAACGATAGTCCACAGAGACGGCTTGTGGAAGTGAGCCAGACCTAAAACACTAAAGCGTGCAACTGTGGGACCTAAGCTCTATTGCTAAGCCTGAAATCCCTTTCTTGACTGTGTGTGTCTGGGAGTTAAGTTCTGTTGCTTAATTGTAAAACCCATTCTTTCGTGTGTGTGTGTCTGTGTCGTCTGTGTCTGTGTCTGCCCTTGATCAGTTGCTCCCTGACGACCCGGACAAGAAGCCCCAGGCCAAGCAGCTCCAGACGCGGGCGGACTACCTCATCAAATTACTCAGCAAAGACCTGGCCAAGAAGGAGGCTCAGCGGCAAGCGGGCACGGTAAGCCAACCTCCCTCCACAGGGCACTTGGTAGAGGGCAAGCCAGCGTCCCTTTACAGGGCAGAGGGTGCACGGGCATGTTAAACCTAACTCTACAGGGCAGAGCGGGTGAGTCGGCATGGTAAGCTAGCCTCCCTCCACAAGGTAGAGGGCAAGCGGACACAGCTAGCCTCCCTTCAGAGGGCAGCTGGTAAAGGGCTTGGTGGCACGGTTAGCCAGCCTACAGAGTAGGGTGCATCAAACGCCCCAACGTTTGAAAAGCCTACTCTGCTTTTGCACAACTGAGCCTTCTTTCAGCAAGGTTTTAGCACCCATTTGCTAGCAATTTAGCCATGTTTGAACACCCATGTATCCATTTTTTAGCCATTTGTTGGGGTTTTGATGTCCTGGGGGAAATGGAGAAGCAACTGGAGCATTCTTCCAAATGACTGTCTCAGAATACACTTTGCACAGATTTAGCTAAAAATGCCCATTCACTACCATTCAAAATTTCAAGCCTATTGTGCCACCCTTATACATCAATCAAATGATCAAATCTAGAAATTTACAAGGGAGTTATGATAGTGCAAAGGAACAATACTGCAAGAGCAGAGTGGGATATTTCAAAGTGTTCTTTTTTGGGGGGCGTTTGATTCACCCTACTCCAGAGGGCAGTGGATAGAGGGCACAGTGGCACGGTGACCTGCCTCCTCCACACAGCAATGGGTAAGAGTAAGAGGCGCGGTAAGCCAGCCGCCACGGGGCAGTGGGCTGGGTAGTCTTGACGCGGCAGCTGCTTCGGCCACAGTTGTTGGAGGAGGGCACGGTGGCAGGATACACTTCTGACCTCGGGCCACTGGGTCTCGCGGAGGTAGGATACACTTCTGACCTCGGGCCACTGGGTCTCGCGGACTGGTTGTCCAGCTGACAATGCAGCTGTTACTGTCACAGCATTTAGAGAGACACACACACACACACACACACACACACACACACACACACACACACACACACACACACACACACACACACACACACACACACACACACACACACACACACACACACACACACAAACCTGTCACTGCTGCAGCTGTGGTAGAGGAGCCACAGCATTTGATGCACACACACACACACACACACACACACACACACACACACACACACACACACACACACACACACACACACACACACACACACACAGTTACTGTTGCAGCTGTTGTGGAGGAGCCACAGCATTTGGAGAGACGGACAGACACACACACACAGCCTCTGACGAGTTGTGTGCATCTGTGGTTTGTACAGTCTTACTCTGTTTTAGAAGCCCTTTTGATAACTTAGGCGTAGGCATTATTCTTTGTTTTATGACCTGGTTTTGGCAGTCATTTTGTAGATATGTAAACAGGAGCAAGTGTTCAACAGCAGTCTGATTTAATTCATTAGTCTGCAAGCTGATTGATTCATCTGATTGATTAGCGATTTGACCCGACCTTGACCTGAGTGGTAATGGTCCCTGCTCTCTCTTTGAATTGTGCCATGGTCTTGGCAGTTTATCTGTGTGTTTTGTTTTAGTGTTTCGTAAATGGGAGCTACTGTTCATTAAAGGCAAAGCTTTGATGACTGATGAGTACCCAGATTGATTATTGAGATTGATTGATTACTGATTGACCTGACCTTGACATCTGTGATAATGGTCATATCTATCTATCTATCTCTCTTTCTCTTTCTCTTCTCTCTCTCGCTCTCTCTCTCTCTCTCTCTCTCTCTCTCTCTCTCTCTCTCTCTCTCTTCTCTCTTTCTCTCTCTCTCTCAGGCCAACTCGCGGAAGAGGAAACCGCGGGGTAAGAAGAATAAAAATGTGAAGCCAGCTAAGGTGGACGAGGCGGTGAACAGCATGTCGTCGGCACCGCCCTCCGACAAGAGCTCAGAGGAGGAGGAGAAGGAGGAGGAAGAAAGGGTGAGCTCACAGAGACGCCCGACACACTTCATACCGAGCCACCACATTCCTTCATTTCTATCCTCCAGACAGTTTAGTTAGACCTTTGGAACATTGTGATATCCCCATTTTCCCAATATTTTTTTTTCCATCTCTACTAGTGGAAGAGTTTTAAAGAAACTCTACATATGTAGGAAACTCTACATATTTTTTTCTCCCAAACATATCTGTATTGTTCTCAATTAGAGACAATTCCTCTTCTTGCCTGTTGGGTGGCTGAAGATGAAATACTTTAGTATGGCTTTAAGATGATCACAGAGATGATCACGGTGCCTTAGCAATGTATGCATTAAGGAAGTAATGGCAAAATTCCAACTGACGCCAAAATCTACTGTCTAAAGCATAAGCCAGTCCACAGCACTTCCATGGTACAGTCCATTGTCACTTAACCATTATGAATCAGCTGATAAGCAGCCCTCTGACCTCATTTCCTGTTTCTGTCCATCTGAACAGGAACCCGCTCCTGTGAAGCCCCCAACGCGGCGGGCACGAGCGGCAGTGGAGCCAGTGGTGGTGAAGAAGGAGGAGGTGGAGGACGAGGAGGAGGAGGACGATGATGACTCTGACTCCGATCCCCTCACCCCCAAAGAGCCCGAGGAGAAGGAGAAGGAGGTCAAGAAGGAGATCAAGAAGGAGAAGAAGGAGGACGGGCGCGACAGTAAAGAGAGGCGGGACCCAAAGGAGAAGAAGGAGGCCAAGGGCCCGGAGCCTGTCACCAGGGTAGAGGAGCAGCCACCAGAGAAGGTACTGTACATCAGGGGTTCCCAAACTTTTTTCCCTGCACACCCCCTTTTACAGTTCAGTGAGGTTCGCGCACCCCCTAAGCGAATGTTGCACAACAGCACAATTTGAGCAAAACTAATTTCCAATAGTTTTTTCTGCCATCATTACAATGGAACTTGTTGCATGACTTGTTGCAAGTCTAGGAGTTATAAATTACACTTCAGATGGATCCTTCCAGCATACAATTCACCAAACAACATGGTGTAATGTTCATGAATTCTGTATAAAAACACACATCTCAGCCAGTACTCTATTCAGCTCGCGCACCCCCTTGTGGCAGGCCGCGCACCCCCAGGGGTGCACGCACCCCAGTTTGGGAAACCCTGCTGTACATAACATTCACTTACATTTACTTACATTACACGTACCTGACGCTTTTATATCCAAAGCGACTTAGTTATTTACATGGTATATTGGTTACTGTCCCTGGAGCAATGTGGGGTTAGGTGCCTTGCTCAAGGGCCCTTCAGCCATGGATGGAATGAAAGACACATTGAAAGATCACGTTTACTGTGAGGGACAGGCCATATGTACCGATTCAGCAGAATGACCCCTTAAGAGATTAAAACTTGGTTGTTACCATTGTGTAACAAGCTTCAAGGCTCTACATGAAGAGGTACTGTCTAATTTGTATCTTTTACAAATGCAAGATGATGGTTTGCTCGTTTCCTAGACAGTCGAGCAGGTTAATCATGTACTGATGCTGACGCTGTTTGGCAAACAAGTCAAGGAGAAGAGATCAGATTTCACCCCCATTCAATTTCAAAGGGGAAACTCTAAATGAATGCTCAGCTTTCATAATGGTCACAACGTCTGTCTTGCCCTTGTAACCCACCCTCATGCATGAGCTCAATATGTTGCCATCATCCAATATGAAGTGAACATTTCACCTGACGAAGATTGCACAGGTGACACCATTAATAAAACTGAGTGTAGAATTGGTGTGCAGGGATTGTAATTTTACTTGATGCGCCTGCGATCCAGCGCCTGATTATTTGGATGGGCGTGCACGTCTAATCCAGCATTAGGCACAATTTCTGTCAAAAGAGTAATGGCATCAAGTGCCTTGCTAATCCTTGGACACCCACTGACTAGGAGTGCATCTTAATATGCGTCCTTGCCTCCTCCACTTGCGCTTGTCTCCTCGCCCCGCCTCCTGGCCCCTCCTCCGTGGAGAAAACGATAAAGTTTCCCAGCTGTCAGCCTAGCCACAACAACTTTTGAGGGACTGTTTTTCATTCACCATTCACCAATTCATTCACCATTCTACAATTGAGCTTTTGCAAGATATTGAAATATAATGCTGTTGTCAGTGATGTCATCATGACGAGAAGCAAGTGGAGGAGGCAAGTGGAGGAGGCAAGGTCGCATATTAAGATGCACGCTAGGAATATGAATTGAGTCTTGGTTGTGTGTTTCCAGATGGTGGAGGTGAAGGCAGAGGTACGGGAGAAGACCAAGAAGCCTGTAACGCCAGATACGCCAGTTCACATCACGGCCAGCGGGGAGCCCGTGCCCATCTCAGAGGAGTCGGAGGAGCTCGACCAGAAGACCTTCAGTGTGGTGAGCTAATGCATTTCTCTCCCTTTCTCTCTTCCGGCCTCTAGCTCTCTTCCTCTCTCCTGTTCTCTCTCTCTCTCTCTCTCGCTCTCGATCTTTCTCTCTCACTCTCTCTCTCTCTCCCCACCCCCTCTCGCCTCTCTCTGCCTCACTCTGCCTCTCTCCTGTTCTCTCTCTCTCTCTCTCTCTCTCTCTCTGTCTCTCTCTCCCTAATGTACTCTTCTCTGGCACACTCACACTTCACTTCACTTCATAATGCAGGCCCCCACCCCTTCTCCTTAGCAACATTTGACAAATGCATGAGACAGCAATTCTGACTTGCGGTCATTGCAGTGGAATCAAAAAGGCCTGGGCCAAAATCAAATGGAAAATGGCGTTCAGGGAGGAAAAGTGTGTGCGCTAGCTTGTCTTATCTGTGATGGTGAGGTATGAAGCGTGTTGCCATTCCTGCCTGGCCAGACGTGACTGGCGTGCCTCTCTATCTATCTGTCTGACTGACTAAACGGTAGCAGGGCTGAACGATGTCAGGCATGCAAAGTCCCTGAAATCAAACATGGGACAGCAGGATATATTTAACTTTTAACAGTAGATAATTGATGGTCACAGTAGCTTTATTTATAAAATGACTTTGAGCTTCATTATTATTCCCCCCCAGGTCCAGGAGTTTGAATTAGCCCTTCATAGAGGGTAGTTTTCTGGGGCAGCACTGACTTGCTCTTTAGATGTACCACCCAGTGACATCCATAATTCAAACTAAAAATGACCTCCCAATATCAATGTATATTCATAGTATCTTGATGTCCCACCCCCATCCGTGTTATTTCTGGCTCTTTGGGGTATCCCCCCCAGCATGAACTTTTTTGCTCACTAGTCACTTTGGTTAGTGGTTTTCCTGGGTCACTAGCATTTCAGCCTGTCTACTAGCCAGCTTTGTTGTCAGTATTGCCGTCTACCCGGATAGAAGGTCAGAGGATACCATGTTGAGGCAATGTTCAGTGCTGTGACCATAGCTTCCTATGTGAAAATAAATCCGACAAAATGGGAAACTTGGCATGTTCTTTTTGGTCATCTCAAATAATTAGCATATTGTGTTTAAGTTAATTTTTTCCCCAAAATGTAATGATAAAAAATAAACTTTCATATGTTTTAGATTCATTGCACACCAGCTGAAATATGTCAGGTCTTGTATTGTTTTAATTTTGATGATTTTGGCATACAGCTCATGAAAACCCGAAATTCCCATCTATTCAGATGATTAGGTTAATAGCTTGTTTAGATAACCTTTTCATGATGTGCAAATTTTTTGCGATAGGAATTTCGGGTTTTCATGAGCTGCATGCCAAAATCATCAATATTAATACAATACAAGACCTGAAATATTTCAGTTGGTGTGCAATGAATCTAAAACATTTGAAAGTTTATTTTTTATCATTACATTATGGGGGAAAAATTAACTTATTGCTTATTATTTGAGAAGGACCTGTATATTCACAACGTGCTAACAACAGCATATAGGATATTGTGCTATGTCATACCCAAGAATAAGCTACCTGCCAAAGTGGCCTCCAGACTGTCATTTGTGTTAACCAGCCAACATTTGAATCCCCATTTGGCCCAGTTGGCTGATGGCAATGTCAAGCACTGGGCCTCAGTATACCAGGCGTCACCAACGTTGTGCCCGCGGGCCCCAGGTAGCCCCCCAGGAGCTTCTGAGGTGCCCACCAAGGATGTTAATAAATAGTCACTACTTCAAGATTTTAGTCCCAGTTAATGCTTTTCTGAATTTAATTATGAGATTATTTTTTATAGCCTATAAAGAATATTTCCTTATAATTTTTAAGCAAATTATCATTCAATCTAGTGTGAGTTGGGAATGATGTCAAGACATCAATAAAGGGTTTTGAACTAAAGTAGCCCTCGTGTAGCCCTCAGGAGCCCTCGGGTAGCCCTTGGTAGCCCTCTGACCCAGAAAGGTTGGGGACCCCTGGTATACTGTCATCCAATGTCAAGCACTGGGCCTCAGTATACTGTCATCCAAACCGCCCATATCCAGAGATGTGGACTTGTGACTCGGACTGACTTGTGACTTGTGACTCGGACTGACTTGTGACTTGAATCACAAATGACTTGACTTGAGACTTGACTTGCCAATATTAGGACTGACTTGTTTTGATGTCTATGGTTTAACCATAGTCACAAACCAAGCTAAAGAAAAAACATGGTCAATTGTGGGTTGCGTCGTCACCCAATAAACATGAAAGCTTGTTTGCAGCCATGGTGTAATGGTTAGGGCAGAGCCGATTCTAGGGTAAGCTGGGACCCCTGAAGCGAAATTTCAAAAGAACGAACATTCACAACAAATGCCCACTACTTAAAGGGACAGTTTGGTCAATTTCAACATGCAGTTGTATTGCTCACGCTACCCTTGACTTGTCAGTACCTGGTGATGCCACATTTTTCGGCTCAGCCCTTTCCGAGATATGAGCAATTCTAATGGGGGCAGCGTTTGTTTACATTTTAAAAAAATGAAACAGGCCAACTCCAAATATTTTCCCAAAAGGTACTGCTGTTTGCTAGTTGTCTGCTGATGTTTTATAACCTTTTGGATGTTTTTGGGAATAAATAAAAATGTTTTTTTGAAATGTAAACAAAGAGCTGCCCCCATTACAATGACCAGGATCTCGGAAACGGCTGAAGAAGAAGAAAAAAAATCTCAGGCACTGACAAGTCCAGGGTAGTGTGAGCATTACAACTGCATGTTGAAATTGACCAAACTGTCCCTTTAAGTTTAAAGACTTAGCTGGTATTAACCATGTATTGACTTGGGGGAGTTGGACTGAAGATCACAGAGTTGCAGGTTTGAATCCCTCCTTTAGGCCCACCTCTCTCTACACCTCCATCCATGACTGAAGTGCCGTTGAGTAAGGCACCTAACCCCACATTGTTCCAGAGACTATCACCAATATGTGTGTTGGATAAAAGAAGTGGCAACTAAGTGTTATATAAAGGGACACTGTGTGAGATTTTTCGTTGTTAATTTCCAGAATTCATGCTGCCCATTCACTAACGTTATCTTTTTCATGAATACTTACCACCATCATCAAATTGTAAGTATTCATTATGACTGAAAAACTTGCACTATTCATACATGAAAAGGGGGATCTTCTCCATGGTCTGCCATTTTTAATTTCCAAAAATGGCCATTTTTAGCTGCAAAAATGACTGTACTTGGACCATATTAGAAAATATGAGTTTATTACTTTGTAAACTTTCATGTAAAGATCACATTTGGCAATAGGCAGCCCAGTTTCAATGAGCAGCATAGTTGCAGTACCTTTTTTGACCATTTCCTGCACAGTGTCCCTTTAATGAATAATTGTAAACAGTGGTAAAACCATGGTTAGTAAAACCATAGTTCAATTTATATTAAACCCAGTCAAACCAAAAACCAATGCCGAACCATGCTCAAAAAAAACATGAAATCATGGTATACCATGGTCGATTTTCGTAAGGGACATGACTGGCAAAGGGGGACATGCAAAGCAGTGTGGAGAGGTAATGAGTTTATGACCAAAAGTAATTGTCAATATTGCACATAGAATACAAGGTGACTTGTTAATGACTTGGACTTGGACTTGACTTGGCTTTGGCACGACTTGGACTTGAACTTGACTTGGTCAAATGTGTCATAACTTGTGACTTGACTCGGACTTGATCGGAAGGACCTCAGACTTACTTGCAACTTGCAAATTAGTGACTTGGTCCCATCTCTGCCCATATCTCCCCAGTGTAATAACGGAGCTGTAATTTATGTCCTCCCCAGTGTAATAACGGCGCTGTAATTTATGTCCTCCCCAGTGTAAGGAGCGTATGCGCCCAGTGAAAGCAGCCCTGAAGCAGCTGGACCGGCCGGAGAAGGGCCTGTCGGAGCGCGAGCAGCTGGAGCACACGCGGCAGTGCCTCATCAAGATCGGAGACCACATCACCGAGTGTCTCAAGGAGTACTCCAACCCCGAGCTGATCAAGCAGTGGAGGAAGTAAGTCACACTGAACACACACACACACACACACACACACACACACACACACACACACACACACACACACACACACACACACAGCGGGTTGAGTTGAGTGTCTCGTAGCGGTCTCCAACTCGGCAGATCAAACAGTGTGTGTATTTTGCATGCCTGACCTACTTCCTCCAGACACGCTAAATGAAATCACCTTAGTACTGCTGCAGGAGTTCCATGAGAGGTTTAGGAGTGTTAAATTCTACATCGAAAAATATCGACTAGAAACGTCACTAGAAATCAAAAGATATCTGAAACAAAATCTGCAAAACTCTACATTGGACTGTTCAACTATTGTGTTCCTTTTAGTAAACAAGGTTTTTGAATTTTTTAAATCTTTTAAATGCTTGCTAAATGAAGCATGTAGAATGGTGAAAGCCGCTGGCTTGATGGAACTTGGATAAATTGTGATATTGTTTAACCATTTGCTATAGCACTCATTGTTTTCTTCAAATGTTTGACGGAATGTCTGTTTTTTTCATTGCAGAAACCTTTGGATATTTGTGTCAAAATTCACGGAATTTGATGCAAGAAAGCTGCATAAGTTGTATAAGCATGCCATAAAGAAGAGACAGGAGAACGCTCAGGTTCGTGAAACGCATCCATTTCCTTTTCTACTTGAACATTTTTAGCACAGATTTGAAACATGTTGGTGCTTTAATTGGCGAATTGTGACCTGATATTTTCTTCTCATTGCAGGCAGCGGACCAGAACACTAGCACTGTAAATACACAAAGCTTTAAACACTCAGGTATGATCTTCACGTCCTTCTTATTGCTTTCCTCTGTTCTTTTCTCATGCCCGCCCACTGTTTTTGTTTAGTCCTAAAGCGTTGAAATGGTATACATGCATAAAGACTATACAACTGACAAGGCATTTATACAGCCATTTATGGACAACTGAGACGAGTCATTCAAAGCAGAGACACTGTTCATGAGACAAAACGCTCAAGAAAAGTCCATAGATATGATCGGGGGCGATTCTTAACGTAAAATATGGCGTGTGCTTGCGCATCTCCCACCTTTCCGGTAAAAGCCAATTGCCTACTGTGCTGCACTGTGATTAATCCAATCATCTCGCAAGCAAATGCTGCTCATGCATAGCTACCCTAAATAGCTGGCCCGAGGCGCCGCAAGGGGAGGGACTTATGCAGACGGACTTTGATTCAAATTGCGTAGATGCCTAACAAGTTGTGCGTCACCTCTTGTTCCCTGATCAGATATTGAAAGGTTAAAGGACAGCGCGCAGCAAGACGACAGCAGCCGGGACAGCTACAGTTCAGACCGGCACCACTCGTCGTCACGGTACCACAGCGGCGGGGAGCAGGGCAAGGAGCCTCCGCGGCACTCCAGCGACCCCTACAGGAAAGGAGGTAGCGGTGGCGGCAGTGACACGCGGAAACGACCCTACTCCTCCTTCAGCAACGGAAAAGACCTGCGCGACCGAGAGAGAGAACGAGACCGCGACAGAGATCGGGACCGGGACAGGGACAGGGATCGAGACCCGTATCGCTCAGACCGGCAAGACAGCAGGTAAGCTCATGATGACCAGAAGGTGATCCTCTTTAAGAACTAGAACAGGCCCAGGTACCATTTCTCCTACAGAGGGACACATCACCAATGATGTATTAAAGCTCTACTGACATTTTCAATATTGTCAGATATTGGGCAATACATGCAATACAAAATTTGTCAAAATCCACACATTGCACACATTTTAAAGCAGTATAGTCAGAGCACTATAGTCAGAATTAGCTGTGCTAATTGCACCGCTTAGAAAAGGAGATTTTTTTTTTTATTATTAAATTTGTGACGCCACATCCATTTTGGAACTCACCCTTCTCTCTGTCTCTGTATTTGTCTCTCTTCCTCTCCCTCCCTCCATCAGATACTACAGCGACAGCAAGCACAGGAAGCTAGACGACCACCGCTCCAGTCGAGACCACTGGGCGGACGGCGGCTCCAAGGACCGCTCCTCCTCGTCCCACTCCTCAGATCACCGCTCCTCATCCCACTCCTCGGACCACCGCTCCGACCACCGCTCAGGCTCTGACTACCACAAGTCGTCGTCGCGAGACTACCGCTACCACTCGGACTGGCCGTCAGGCAGCGGGCCGCCGCGCTCCCCCCGAGACCAGCGCTCCCCCTACGACTCGCGTTCGCCCCTGGGCCACCGCTCCTCACCCTTCGAGTACTCTTCCGACCACAAGAGCACGCCCGAGCAGATATGGAGCACGCGCAAGACATAACGAACGGCCAGAAGCGTGTGTGTGGGTTAGAGGGTTCGTCACAAGACTATATAAACAAACAATCTAATCGAATGAACGCTACCATCACCTGTGAGAGGGTTCAACACAGAACTATATAATATATGAACCAATCGATTGATTTGATTGAATGAACGAACAAACTTCGCTACAGTTTCACTCAGCCATAGACACAACTGAAACCCAGGAAATGCCTTAGGGGACAGTCCAAACGCTGTATCATGCACGCACTGCGTCTCTGTGGGGGGGGACGTCGGTGTGGACGCCTTCTCTCCTTTTCTCTCTCCGATTGGTGTCTCGTGCTGTTCGAGGAGTGACAGGGTTTGGATGCGGTGGGGGTGGGAATGGGATGGGGTTGGGGTTGGACGTGGGCACAGACAGACATATTTTTGTATTTAAGAGCAATGCTGCACTGTTTCGCAAAAGCTGCGGCATAATTTTCCCTTTTTTATTATTTTTATAAATGAACTTGGTTTTTTTGTTTTACTTTTGTTTTAAAAGAAAATTTACTTGGACAACACAGCAATGTACTGAGTGCTACCCACGTCCCATCAACCAACACTGGATCCTGGCTTTGACTCGACTCGTCACACAGTCTATGTGTTTCTGTGGCTCATTTGAAGAAAGTAGTATGGCCAAGTACAGTGCAGTATGGTCCTGATGTATCATGTGGAGTCTGGATGTAGAGGATGGTCTTTTTCCATGGCTAGTCTAAAGGACTTGGGTTCTCCCTCCACAGTACCTCGTTTACAGTGTTTTCCTGTGACCACCTTGCCGATGATTTTTCTGCTTTTTTTCCATATTTTTGCATCATGCTTGAAGTATTTAATTTCTGTTTCAAATGTAAAATAACCTGGATTTTTTTTTTTTTTAATGCACATCTGAAAAATGTCCCTTTTCACACAAATTGTACTACTGTAAATTATTGTATAAAAGTAAAAATCAAATGGGCTTTTTCCTCTCAGGCTTTTTTCAGTTTGTCGTTATTTTTGACTCTACTTTCCCCCCCATCAACTCAGGCTTTTTGTCAACTGTAAGAATTAATGATCAAGATCTTATGACAGTTAATGGTAATTATTATTCTATTTAGAATGTAACTCGGGAACTGGGGGGGAAGTCTATTCCATTTGTATATGCCTCTGGGGGGTTCATATTCTTTTGTCTCTGTTTCTGTTTTTGGTTAATTCAGAGTTGTGAATATATGTCAGTAAAAACAGATGGCAAACCTCACGTTTTAAAGCATCATGTGATAAAAGTGTAAGGGTCTATCGTAGATAGAGGCACTTATATGATCTCAAATAAACTAGAACATTTTTATGGACTTTTTCCTTCTTATTTTTGTTTATTTTTTATACATAATTGTAGGCAATAATGTAAACTCTATGCAGCCCAAGTGTATTTCTGTGAGACGGCCCAAGCAAAGTCAAATGCTGTTACAGTACACACTGATGTATATAGATTTTTTTTCTCTATATTTCGAATTGAATTTACACTGAAATGCATGGATTTTTAAAAGATATTGTTTTATATAATTGTTTATAAAGTCATTAAACTCGAATCACTGTTCTCACCTGTAATGTGGAGTTGTGGAGTGTGCAAGGTTGTGCAGCGTCCCCTTTAGAACGGTTCCCTCCTTGATTCTTGGCAGGGGAAAAAAAAAAAAAAAACGGCAACAAACAGCAACATGCACTTGGCTTTGTTGGACAAGCCTGTGTGAGTGAACCCTTTTCTGGCGACTCTCAGGGAACATGTCATGAGTCCAGTCTTGTGTGGGTGGAAGTTGGCATGCCATTCACCGTACAACATGACTCCTTCTGTCACCAATCACCAATCTGTGTGGAAGGCTAGATAACAGTATTTTATCGTGCCTCTTTATCTCAGTACATGATGGTAGATACAGTAAAAGAAAGTGTTATGACAATACCGTCCTTGTTAATTTTTTTAAATTGTATTTTTTTTATGACGGACTACTGTGATGGCAACAACGTCGACATTTTGAGCCAGTGTTTGTTATACCCTTGTCAACTGATGTTTCTTGGTGCTTGGTGGAAATGGGATGTCATGACTGTAACTTATTCATTCTCACAATGAACTTGGAAGTGTAGTCACATTTGCTGTTTCTATGTGTGTAACATTCTTACAGAAATGGGGGTTTATCCACATCAGGCATAGATGGGTTGTGTTCCGCTGCCTTGAGCCATGTTACCCAAAGCTTAGCACGGGGCTCATATGGAGAGTAAAAATCAAAAGCCAGTAGTACTCATCATACGGTGTATACGGTACAGTATGTGTTTCCAATGGTGAACTGCCATTTATCTCACGCAGCAGCACCACAGTCCAAACAAGCCTACACAAAAGCCTTTTCACCTGCGATCAGCATGAGGATTGTGTAGCATGGATTTGCATAGTCCACATCCAGCAGGTGGGATGTCTAATCAGAAGCACCCCCCCTTCATTTGGCTGACAAATTCAGGCACCGACGTTTACTTCGGCGTACATAATTTAAGATATACAGGGCTGATAGTATTCAGGCTCCATGCCTGATTTCAGGCTTGACAGAGTTTACAAAAATAATAACATTGATAATAATTATCCATTAGGTTATTCTTATCAGAAAGTGTTACAGGTTCAGGGTTTTCTTCTACTATCAGGCTTGAATAATGGGCATGCACATGCAATAGGCCTATGTTACGTCACTATGCAGTATCTTGTCGTCGTCGTTAGAGCAGGGGAAAAAGTTCAGGCTCAGGATTTTTTTTCACTATCACCCCTGGATATATGTACAGTACAGTGTATTCTGGTCTTGAAAATGGGCAAGATACTCGGGGGGGCTCAAGGTAAAGAGTACTTTTGGGAA
Organism: Engraulis encrasicolus; assembly: GCF_034702125.1. NCBI lineage: Eukaryota > Metazoa > Chordata > Actinopteri > Clupeiformes > Engraulidae > Engraulis > Engraulis encrasicolus. The sequence continues at coordinate 17,673,029 of NC_085867.1, read as the reverse complement.
AGTGCAAGATTTCCTGGCAAAAAGCAGCTTACCTATTGTTTGGGAAACCGTTTGCAAACAGGTTTTCTCTACTATTGTCCTCCGTCTAGACAATGTGTGCTATGGTTTTGTGTTTGCTCAAATCTCAGGGCTGAGGTCTGCAAACAACTTACACTGTTTATTTGTACCACAAGTGCATTCAAGTGATGAGCCTGAGCCGGTCATGTTTTACTTCCATTTCAAGGCTGCTCTTTTCAGCTTAACCTTAAATCTTCCTGAACTTGAATGCACCAGGGGAGGGAGGGGCCATTTTTTTTCTCCATCAGAAATCTGGATATTCGCAGCTCTCCAACCTATTTTCCTAGTCACCTATTAGAAACGCATTGATGACTCAACTTCCATTGCCATGATTTAAATTCTACAGCTGAACACAGCACTGTTCACTGTTCAATCTGGCCCATCCAAAAAGGGCATGAAATACGGTTTTGGTGTGTTTTGAGATGAGAAGACTGGTGGATAATAATAGACTGTTTTGAAAAGGAAAACCCCATGACTTGGTGGTGCTACCATGCCTAAACTGTAGCTCATTAAGGAAGAAGGGAACGGCTGTGATGCGAGTTGTGGTGGTGTTTCCTTTCTCAAACTGAAACAAAGAGATTGTCAGAATATGATACCCCAGAAAGACTTGTTGTACAGGTAAAAACCATGATTGGTTTTGTTTTATTTAGATAAGCATAGCACATGAACAACAAAAAAAAGTGACGTTCAGCATTAGGAAATACAATTTAAATGTTACGAAATAGTCCGGCTGACATTTCAAAGGGCAACTTCAAAGGCTTTCTTAAATTAGTTACAACGCTTCGACCTATTTTGTTTTTCTTAACTTCACACACTACAGAAGTGTGAACAGGCTCAAAGGCAATCCTCCAGTTTTTGTTTATAAAATAAACACTTAAAAAAAAACTTCAAGGCAACATATATCAAGGAGTGTGACAGACATCCTCTCCAGGTTTACGTTTGATATGGAGCTTGTGGCTCCTCTGGAAATTTCTTTAGTCGCTCTTCTTCTCCTCGAACATGATGTTAGCTGTAGCTTTCTTGGCTGCGAAAAGAAACAAATCGGTGGTTCACACTCAACTTAAGACGACTTTATATTTTCAGATGGAGGTCGGGTAAGTAAGATGTGTTTAGTCACTCAAATGATGAAAACCTCACAACCTTGAAAGGGGTTTCAAGGTGTATCACAGTCAACAATATCCATCCATGCAAATAAAAAGTGCAACACAACAGGCTTTTGCCAGTCCATTAACAAAATGTGTCAATAACCCTTTGGTGCTGATGGGATCGCCGGCATTCTGACTCACTGTTTGCTGAGAAAATGTAACCACTAGCACATCATAACGACACTGCTATAACATTTTAACATAGTGTCTTAAAAAATAGATAAAAAGCTTCACCATTTTTGGTAACAACACCTTCATAACACAAATTCAACATGAAAGGGTTTAAAAACGGCATGACTGAGTGATGAATTACCCTCTTCCTTGAACTTGTCGGCAGCATCAGATGCGGCGTCTTTGAAGTCCTTCACGTATGTGTCCAGCCTGGCCTCGTTCTTCAGGAAAATGGGACGAATGACGCGGTTGTAGATGAGCACAGAGCCATTGGAGGGGGTGGGAGCCATGCACCACACCAGGAATGCACACTGGAAAACAATAACACACACACACTGTAAGTACAACCAGGCAAGGCGGCAACAAAGGGGTAAGTTGTATATGGGCCCAGGGACAGGCCCGTAGCCAGCATTGTGGTGGTGGTGGTGGGATCTTTTCTCCCCGAAAGTGGACTTTATTTGGCTCCCTGCTCCAATGTTTCCCAAATACACGAGCACACTAAAAATATTTTAATTTAGACATAGGCCTACTTTATTCATTATAAGTTTGTCGCAAGTCTGTTGTTGCTGTCCTTAATTGTTTGTCTGTTGCTCCCCACTCTTAACATAAATGGACATGAATTGCTTCAAATGAGCTATCTCCCCACATAGTGTCGGCCCAGTGTTGGCTCAGTTACTGCTATCTGACAGTTATTGTCTATGAAATGGCCTTCCAGTCAAAGTGGGATGCAACGTAGTTGGGGGGTTCGAGTGGGGGGTAGCATGTCATTTTTCCGACACCCCTTTGGTCCGATTCGTCAATATTCCGAAAATTTCCCATTAATCCTACAGCCCACTAACTCGAAATAGTTAAATGAAACCCTTTGCTCCGACAGCTCAATGTTCCGACCAATGGCTGTTTGGGGTTGGTCATCATCCCAGGTTGTATGTCCTGCTTTTCCCGGTGCCAAGTAGACTTCAGCTGCATGTGCTGCGACGAGCACATAGATGCCGTCTGAGTCGGTCTTGCTGTGCCCTTACCAAAACCACCCCTAAACATAACCTGTCATTAATGCAATGTAGTTTTACAATTGTGCCCTACCCAAAACCATTCCTAACCCTAACCTGTCAGTAGGCTATTGCAATGTTTCTGAGTTTTAAATGTGTGCCTTGACCAAAACTTTCCCTAAACCTAACCTGTCACAGACAGCAGCATGACCACTGCGTAGCCTAGGCTTCAGAAATGACGGTGATCTAAAGCAGCTTTTGGTCGGAACATTGGACTGTCGGGACAAAGGGTTTCATTTAATTGGTAAAAAGTTATCTGAGACTAAGTGCTGTAGGATCAATGGGAAATGTTCGGAACATTGACGCATCGGACCAATGGTGCGTCGGAAAAATGAGCGGACCCCGAGTGGGGGTGGGGGATGGGAGGGGGGGGGTTCGAACGCCCCCTGGCTACGGGCCTGAGGGAGAAGGGGGCCCAGAATTGAGTCCCCAGTTCATTATATGTATTGGGTGTGGGGGTCCGGGCCTAGCCAAAGCTCTCAGTGGCCCTGCCCGCAGTACATCAGTTACAGAAGGAAACTCTTACATTGTGTCTCCAACACACACATGTTCACACACGTGGTTTGAGGGGGAAGGCTGGTTGCCATGGAGTTAGTGTGTTCACAGAGGCAGCAGAACTGAGCAGATAGCAGGGTCTGGTTTGTGGTTAGCAGCACACGAACCATACACTGTTCCGCTTTCACGTCACTCCTTCAGAAGCATTTTAAACGTCTTTCACAGATGATCTAGACTTTATCTAGATTATCTACATGCTACTATTGAATAGGGCAATCAATCCATTACACTGTTATTAATAATATGTTAGTATGCTGTTTTACGACTCACAACTACTGTACAACACAAGATTCCTCCAGGAGCAGATTTCGACATGACACGCCATGTGTCAACACTTGTTATCAAATATTTGCCCGTTTTACCACAGCCTCCATTACATGAGCTCTAGTTTTACCAACCTTAAGCATGTAGTAGAAAGGGAACCAGAAGAGGAAGATGTCAGCAAAGAACTCTGCCACACAGAACACTCCATTCACCACCCAGTACGTCAGCCATTTTGTATCGTCATCTTTGGTTGCACTTTCAATTGCTTTGATCCTGAAAGAAACGGCACAGGAGTGTTTAACCCAGTAAGACACAGCCCCTGTTAAGAATCAGCTGTTACCAGAATGGCAATAACCAAATTGTATTATATTAGTAAAGGCCCTGTGTGCACTCATAGTTGTGTAGTACTATGGTTTTCAGGGACTATTACAGTACTCCACTGGTGGAATGTCAGGCCTACTTGCATGCCATACATACACAGTAACAGTAAACACAGGTGAATCAGGGCAAGTTTCAAGCGTGTATCAGCAAACTTGTTATGATACTGGAAATATTTGGCTAATAATATGAAGACAATGAACAGTAAATGTAAAGACAAAGTATGCCTATATCATGTATGTTATATTATTTTACTATCCAGCTGTACCACACAATAGACTCCTGGTAGCAGCTTATGTTTCCCCACAACTGCCAAGGGGGCTGCAGATAGAGTATCATTATGCCAAACCCTGGTACAGACATCTTATCTTCATTAAGACCAATGTTCAACGGTACACTGTCCCTGTCCCGTTAAAAAGTAAACTTCAACTTAAACCATCTTGCCGATGCCTCACCCCTGACTCACAGGTAAACTATGCCAGTGTGTGTAACATGGGCTGTTACTGCTGAACTTTATACAGACTGGGATGCCTGTACATAGTGCTTTCTACTGAAACGCTGATGGGCCACATGATGCGCGTGTAACCCACATCTATCTACTCAAGCTTTAGTGGGAATTGTGATGAGTCACCATGTCTTACTGACTCGTATGTGGCAACCATGTAATTTTATGGCCTTCAGTTCAAACACACTCAGTTTTGCGCCACGGCGCCAGGCCAGAGTAGTAAGATTACTACAATTCTAGTGTTCATTCTACTATACAGTAATTATAATCCAGTTATAGCACAGTTACAGTTTTCTTATTCTGATCTCTTTTACAAAATGAATTGTCATTATCATTATTTTTTATTAGTATTTCAAGCTTTCAAATCAATATCAAGGTTCATACAGGGTTCTAATATCCAGTGTGCAGGATGCTGTAAGCTGCTATAGGCCTAGGCCTACCACTGATCAGGGACAAAAGTAGACCAAGTAGGCAAATCAATCCAGTGGGAGGCAGAAATTCAACCCACTTGATGACGCAACCTATTGATTGGCATGCACCACTACTGTAGGTGTTTCCAAATAAGTGTGAAGGTGGAGGAGAGGCCTCCTACTACCCACATAAAGACCTGGCTCTCTCCCACACACACTATGGCTGACTTGCCCATCCCCTGTTATAGCTTCCTGATATGACAGCTCTTTAAAGGGACAGTTTGGTCAATTTCAACATGCAGTTGACACACACACACTCACGCTACCCTTGACTTGTCAGTACCTGGTGATGCCACATTTTTCGGCTCAGCCCTTTCCGAGATATGAGCAATTCTAATGGGGGCAGCGTTTGTTTACATTTTTAAAAAATGAAACATAGGCCAACTCCAAATATTTTCCCAAAAGGTACTGCTGTTTGCTAGTTGTCTGCTGATGTTTTATAACCTTTTGGATGTTTTTGGGAATAAATAAAAATGTTTTTTTGAAATGTAAACAAAGAGCTGCCCCCATTACAATGACCAGGATCTCGGAAACGGCTGAAGAAGAAGAAAAAAAAATCTCAGGCACTGACAAGTCCAGGGTAGTGTGAGCATTACAACTGCATGTTGAAATTGACCAAACTGTCCCTTTAACGGCGATCTCCCTGAACTCAAGCCTACGTTCTCATGGGTAAAGATAGGTGAGGCCGACGTTAATATGCGCTGTCACCCACCCTCGCTATCGCCAGGGGCTATCGCCATGAGCTGAAAGGGTGTTTCCATAGTCATAACGGCAGTATGGACCGGAGGTGGACGAGTGACGTAACACACCAGTGACAATTGCTCTTATGGCACTGCCAGTAACATCCCGTTCTCTTCCTAATGTTACCCATTTCTGATCATCATCAAGCGCGCAAAAAATACTCACGATATATATGCTGGGTACACGAATCCGATCAGATTACATAGAAGCGAGGCTCCGTATCCAATGACGAGATAAATAGAAATAATGGCGATGATGGCTGAAAGAGAAGGCAGCGTGGTGAGCATTTTATGTGATGAAGCAACGGGGACATAATGGAACGGCAGGCCCAAATACTAAAAATCGCCGTATGCAAATCGCATGAATTATGATCACTGAGCCACATTTCAGAATGAGGAATAATAACAATAACAGCTGTATGATTTTTAACTTGTAAAGGATAGTAAACATAACTGTACGTTTACGGTTTTACGATGCATCGCTCTGATTAGTTTCTGATGCCCTTCTGCGCTAAAGTGGCCAACTTACCGAGCGCAATGTAGGACCGATTCACTCCCGTTCTCGTCTCAATCTTCTCCAAAAGGTCTGTAAGAAGATTCTTCTCCTGGAGAAATTTATCAAATCGTTCTTTTAATCCCTGTGCCATGGCTCTTTCTCCTGTATGGCAATGTCAGTAGGCCTAGGTTATTTAATAAACTTCATCAACTGCGACACCATACACAATAGCTCTTTTCTGCTTCGACCAAAATGATGAAGTGTGCGCGTCAAAACGTGCGCTTGGCACGTCATGACGCAACCACACCCTTCCTTGAACAAACCAGCAAAGGCCTCCCCCTATGACAAATCCAAACAGTTGTCTTCACAGACAGTTTAGAGAGGAACTCTACTCTGGTTGTCTCTGTCCTGTCGGTGTCTGCTAGTATAGTAGCCATATTCAGCACATATTCGGACGTCACACAGATGTCAGAAAATGTAGCCTATTTGTATTCAACATTGAATTTGATAAAAAGAACATCATTTTTCAAAAATTATAACCTAGTGGTGGGGAGCTTCATGGTTTGAGACCAGGGCTCTAAATTAACACCAACCATCCTGCCAAATGCTGGTGAAATTTCAGTTTAGTTGGTAGAAACAAAACTTACTAGACACTTTAACCCATTAGTCCAGGAGTGGAGAATCCTTGTCTCAAGAGATATAATTTTAATGTTATGCCGCTTCACATGAAATATGATATGTTTTGTAAAGGAATCTTAGAAATTACATTTGCAATACAATCAAGTTATATTTCGGGGGACCTACAGAATGTAGCCTGATTATCATCGACTTTCAAATCTCTTCGAATCTTGGTCTGACCTAGAGCATAACAATAATGTTTCCCAAAGGTCATGGTTGACCCGCCTCCCTTGGTTTGCTACTGGTCGAGGCCGGCCACAAAAGGCTGAGCCTACGTTTAAACCAAACATTTTCTTAGTTACAATAGAACGTCTCTGCTTAAACCACATCGCGCCTCTTCCCAGGGCCGTCGGAGCTGCATCAAGTTGATTGCTTCCCGACAAAGTGGGCGGAATTCCCGATTTCTCCGGAGCTCAGAGACGATATTTGTATTGCTCCTGGCCTGACTAGAAGCAACGCCGAGGGAGGGAGCAGCCTGGCTATAGAGAAGGTGGGGTCTGTTGTAAAGGGGTGCATCCCAATATGTGCAGCCTGGTTATAGAGAAGGTGGGGTGCAGCCTGGTTATAGAGAAGGGAGGGTGCAGCCTGGTTATAGAGAAGGGAGGGTCTGTTGTAAAGCTGTCTGCCTTCTATGGGGCACCTTAGGGCCAAAACATGCCAAGGCAGAACGGAACGGTCGCGGGACGAACACGGTCTTTCTGCTTAGTTTCGGCCGGCGTATTTTTCTCTGCCTTTCACACTGACAGCGTCCAGCGGCCAGTCCTATTCAAAAACGGGATTCGGATTTAGCTTTAACCATTACCATAACCATTTAACATTAACACTCATTCAAAATTTTGAGAGCTCCAGCCCCACGGATCGGAAGTAGAAGGGCGTGACTTAGGTGCCCCATAGGCATAAAGTGCAGGGGGAAATCCTGGTTTGTGTTCATAGTGCGGCCCTTCGAGGACTTTGGAGGAATTTGGAGTGGCCCTCAGCATGAACAATGTTCCCCATCTCGGCATTAGTGAGTGTGTGTTTGGTTTGTAAGATTAACATCTACTAGCCATTTTGGCTGGTGATGAAAACAGTTAATTTAGAGCCCTGTTTGGAAAAAAGTTGCTGAGTCAAGACATAGATGGCCATCTATGAATAAAGGATGCATGAATGCTCTCTAACAAATCTTGAATGATACTGTCCAGCCATCCGTTTGTGACCATTCATTTGTGTTCATGTGTGTGGAAACCCTCCACTGTATCCGATTAGATTTTTTTGTTTTTTTTTGTTCAAAATTCCTCCACATTAATGGGTAAGACTCTTTACCAGTTTTCTGAAACACTTGACTAATTTGTTGCTTGTTGTTGGTTCAACAAGTTAGGTTTAGGGGAGGCAATAACTTTTTCACATTTGTCCAAGTTGGTTCAGATAGCTTTTTTCCCCCTTGTCAAATTAGCAATGAACACATGTTTTTTTGCGTTGACTTAAGAGTTATCTCTATCAATTTCCTTGATATGAAATGCTTCAGAGTGACAAAATGCAATAAAAGCTAAGTAATAAGTAGAAGTAAATGCTTTTGCACAACACTGCATGTTTAGATTCATTCACATTTCATTGAAAAAAAAATGCTGTAACATTTTATAAAATACTTAACATTTTCATTTCCCCCATTAGAATAACATTGTGACAACCAACCTCATAGGATGTGACAACCAAACCAGAAATGTCACATAAGCACAAGGTGCATTTGACAACCCATATTTTTTTTGAAGAGAATGATTCTGAGATCGACCTAAACAAATGTACCTGACACACGAAGCATTGAATCTGTATAGATTTTTTTTTCTTCAATAGCCTATTAGCCTACTGTTTTTTTTTCCTGAGAGTAGGTAAAAAAGTGTGTCAACCAACCCCGGTCTCCCCTACTGGCTAGCATTCTGCTAATGTAGACCTATATGGATTGGGGTTTGCTGACTCAGTGGCCTATAATCTACAGGTGCAAAAATCTAATGATTGCTTAAATTAGCTCTTTTTTATGACTAGTTTCGAATGTAAAATTAATATTTCGGGGCAAACATTTATATGAGAAAAACCTTTGAAGCCAAGTTATTTTGGCAGCTCCATTGGAATGCATTCAGTTTTCACTTGACTGTGATTGCCAACAAGTTGCAGAAACACTCAGACTACTTCAGTCACCTTCTCCTTGGTGTCCGATTCTCTGTTGTTTTCTAATTTTGTAACAGAGTGTAGAAGGGAAGAGGTTACTGTAATAGCCTCTGCTGACATCCAGTGGACTGTATGTGGAAGTACAGGTGCAAAATACGTATGATTGATTATTCAATAATACTGGTGCCAGAGTGGGCTAAGGGTGGATAATAATTCTTTACCATACATTTTTAAAAATGACCATGGTGAACAAGTGTTACTCTAGAACTGATTGAAGCATGTCTGTGGACACAACATGTACAGCACACAACATCATGTCAAGTGTTAATTACTGATGTTTATTTTTTCATGAAAGAAAACTGCACAAGAGTTAAAAAACAATAATAACCCACTCTACCAACTGTTAAATACACACAAAAACATACAGTACACACAATATGAAACACAATACCACCCAAAGGCACCTTGTGACTACATTTCTACAACACAAACCTCTAATTTGCAATGCAATTCACAAGTGCATTTGAAACTAATTGGCTTTTGATTTTGAAGATGAACACTGTAAGGGCTCTCCCTCTTCATTCACCGACCTCCCAAGGTCAGTCCTGTCAAGAGAGCTCTGAAATGGTTGTTCACTCAATATATGGTGCACTAGGTTTTCAATTACACTGATTATGTTCCTTAGTATTACATAGTGTTACATATGGCAATATGTACCATAAACCTTCTGTACGTTCCCACTGAAATATTATTTCCTTATTATTAGCAGGGTATGGTTAAGACGGGCGAGATCCCTTAACTGGAGCACCATTGAGAAGAAGGCCAACAACAGGGATGTGTGGAGATCCTCTGTCTTTCCCCTATTTGGCACTGGGCACAGCAATGACTAAGGTGCTGTTTCCACGTAGCAGGATATTTTTTTAGCAGGTATTTTTTTCTCCTGCTACGTGGAAACGCAACATGTGGATAAAAAAAATCCTCCATTGTAACAAATGCGTTTCAGACCCCTAAACAGGATATTTTTTTCTCCTGCTATTTTTTTTCTCCTGCACCTGGATTTTTAAATATCTGCTAAGTGGAAACGGAAGTCCAAAACCAATACAAAATCAATACAAGCAGGAGAAAAAAATATCCACATATAAAAATATCCAGCTACGTGGAAACGGCACCTTAGAAAGTGTGGTAAAGACCTAGCCAGGCTGCGCCCTCCTGGTGACGCAACACCTTCGGCGGCGTTGATCGAATCTCGATTGCAAGTCTATGATAATCAGGCAAGTTAAGACCAACAGTATAGGCACTATGCAATGGACAGGTGAACTTAGTGGATGTGGTCCCTCTGGGTCCACATGCTGGTCACTCCCCAAGCAACGTGGTGGTATGATGATGATGATGGCTTAGTGGCAATGGGCTCACTGTGAAATCTATGTCCCATCCCCAGTCTGTGGAGAGATGGGGAACAGTGGCTTTTTAGAGATTGGATATACAGTGCACTTGTTTGTCAGTCTGGCAGTCTTTCTGCCCATTTGTTTTCTATAGTTTCTTAATCACAACAACCAACGCGTTCAGTCACAAGACAAAAGAAGGTGTTATTAAGTCATCCTCCAGTATAAACTCAATTTTTGGCAACATATGCTTTTATCTTTGTATGATGAACTGTATGCCATGATGTATATGCCATGCTGGAGGTTGTGTACCTCTTTGGAAGCAGCCTGTCAGATTGGAGTCGACTCCAATCCAGAGTGCTCCAGGAGAAAGTTACCGGCTGGATGGACCTCGCCTTGCCTGCCGAACACATGGGCACAGACATGACATCACCTGTCAGGCAATTAACGGATATGACATTATGCATAACATTACCTCACAACACTGTAGGGTCGCTCTCACATTAGCAGGTTCTCTAAACTGTCTATAGATGCTTGCTGAACTGACAACCCCCCCCCCCCTTTATTTGAATGTAAAAAAGTATATAAACCATGGTATGATGTACACTGTAACAAATAGCTGTTAATTTACGGCAATTCTGCAACAGCATTCTACTGTTTTTCGAAAAAACAGACAACTACTGTGAAAATATTACTTTGAGTCACATATTGAGCATAAACAGTAAGTACTGCACAATAGCAGTATTCGCCGTTGTGGAAAAAACTAGAGATGCACCGGATCCTGATTTTTAGGATCCTGCCGGATACCAGATCCACTGCTTAAGATCCTGCCAGATCCGGAACCGGATACCGGATCCTACAAAAGGGTTGAAACATATAGTCTACTCGCACACGTGGGCCCTTTTTATTACGTTGGCGCAAACTATTTTTTAGACTCATTGGCTTATTGCCACACTGCCTGCAATAGCCGCTTCCAAAGGGATCTCACTCCATGCAGTGATTGGGGTTGTGAAAGACTGAAAAGCCTAGGCTAGACATGCACCAGACCCTGATTTTTAGGTAACATGCCGGATACCGGATCCACTGCTTAAGATCCTGCCGGACCCGGATCCTGTGAAAAACTCTATTATCCTGACGGATCCGGAACCGGAACCGGATCCGGATTCGGATCCGGTGCATCTCTAGAAAATAACAAGTTATTTTGGGCAGCACCATTGAAACCCATTCATCCTCCACTTGTCCGTGATCACCATCAAACTTCAATACCACCTGAAGAACTGAAGTCATTCTGACTGGTTAAAGATTATCTGATACTATCAAGCATGATGAAACAATTTCTAAGGAAACTACAATACTTAAAAAGTGCTTGATGCAGCAAAGTGTGAGTAGCACATGCATTTTGATAGTGATGAAAGTGTGAATGGCTGAAACAATTTAAGAACTTGTAACACTCTTGCAACAAGCAGCCCCATCTAAACCAATCTGCTAATCAGTGCCTGGCCTCACCTGAGTAGGACTGTTATGCCATTATTCAATTACGGGCGTCACCTGCCAAGGGCCTGATGACTCTGGTCACATGGTACTCTTGCACCTGTATATAAATCTGGACTATCAACACTTCAGTTGCTTGCCTGCCTGCTGGCTGGCCTGCATGGCACAGCATAGCACTTGTTTGCCTACAAGCTTGCCTACAAGCGTGCTTACATGCTTGCACACTTTCCTCTTTGTGAAAGCTTGCTGTATGTGGCATCATTTGTGGCATTGTTGCATATAATGTGCCTGCTGCAAATTAGGCATTGCTTTGAGAGCTAGCTTGTAGTGCTACTTGGTGCAAAATATTTTATTTAAAGACTGACCAATGCTATATTCATCATTGGCTCATCAAGAGATACAGTAAAAAGCCCACCTTGCACACTATCATTGTAACATAGCACTGCGTACTCTGAAATGTTATTCATGCCCACACTTTCAAAGGACCACCGCAAACCATTTTCTCAATACAGCATAGCGCCATAGTATCATGCTCAAGGCACTCCAGTCATGGTGAACGATGGGAGGGTGGGTTGGTAACATGGCCAGTGTACCACAGTTATGGAGAATGATGGGTGGGGTGGGAAGTTGCCATGGCCATATTCATGAATACAACTATGACCCAGTATTTGCCTGTCATCACACAGTACAATTCAACTTTTTAACTGAAATGTACTGTTATTTTACTTATACTACTGCATAAATATTGTAGAGCACCTTTAGTTTAACAATACTAATACTGTGAACGTTCTGTAGAGTACTGTTATTTTAACAGCTCAATTGCTGCTGAAAAACTGTTATATACTGTGATACATTAAACAGCAATGAGCTGTATTTGATTTTTGGTGTGAAATAACAGTAGAATTACAGGTAAATATAATTGCCAGTAACTGCCGTTATTTTGCAGGGACATTTTCTTAGAGTGTATGCACTAGGTCTACTGACACGGCAGAATGATTTATGCCTAGTGACACTCACATGTGTGAGAAGTGATTAGTGGCAATCTGCCTCTCTTCCCCGGGCCTTTTCTTGTAATCCTCCACTGCAGTGAGGTCCCTATGACACATGACATATTATTTACATTTGCATTACAAGAGAGAAAGAAAAACTATACATATTCACATATTTAAACATAAATAAAAATGAAGACATTAATTAATCAAATGTACAGTACTCTTACAGTGCAAGAACTCTTAGATGGTTTTCAACTTTGTAATCTATTACTATACTGGTGTAATTACATCTGTAATAATCAAGGAGGTCTAATAATACTTCTACTTCTACAACTCTGCTTATTATTCAACGTCAGCGCACTATTAACAGAGATATTCTATAGAGATATGCCAACATAATAGGTTTCTATGGGCACCTAACATGACCAGGTTCCGGTCTGCCTAAAGGGCCGTGTCATAATGCTCCTACAATGAATAGAACAGTCCTTAGGTCTGCCTAGGTCTGCCTAAGGGGGGCCATAATAGAACCAGGAAACAATGGGCCAATGGAACCTCTCTCTCTACTCTCTCTGCTATTAATGTAAAAGATGAAGCCACATTCCTACCTGAGCTGTCTTCAGCTGTACCTCCAGCACAGTTCACTGGTGGTTGTACAGCCCAGTGGATGAGCTCTGTCTTGGGGGGTAAAGGGAAGGGCGACCCCCTTTGTGCCTTCGACAGACATGGCTCCTGAGGCTCAGCAGCATTCCTGGTCCCTTCCAGCCGACTCCTCACTTCACGCTCCTTATTGTGATCTGGGATGCTTAGTTATGAGAGATATCAGAGCGTTATCAGTTATGGTCGGCAGCCAAATGCTGGTGAAATTTCAGTTTGACTGGTAGAAAAGACCAACTTTCTAGCCGCTTTGACCCGTTAGTGAGTGTGTGTCTGGAGAGTAAGATTAAGATCTACAAGGCATTTTGGCAGGTGATGAAAAATTAAGAGCCCTAGTTTGCGTAATATAAATAGTTGTATGTTAATGTGTGTACACATAGGCAAAGTATGTACGGGTATGTGTTCAAGTCTACTCTCTGTGAACAAACCTGTGTCTGTCTGTGTCTGCGACCACACGCAGGTGATGACGGCCGGCGTGCGTGACCTCGGGCAGATGTTTACGTGTAAAGTGTGACTTTTTGACCTTCCTCTTGACCTCGGCGACCTCGGGAGACAGCGGAGACGGGGTGACCCGCTGAGTGGGAGTCTGACGGCTGGGTGAGTAGAGACATCTAGATTCAGACAGACAGAGGCAAAGACAGACAGATAGAGAGAACAGACAGAGGCGAAGACAGACAGATAGAGAGAGAACAGACAGAGGCAAAGACAGACAGATAGAGAGAGAAAAATCTCTGAAATGCAAGCAGAAGGAAAAGAGACTCTTGCTGTATAAAGCCCCAGTCTATGTTAAAACAGGGTTTCCCAAACTGGGGTGCGTGCACCAACAACATAGCCTACCAGTAAAAACGAGTAGCCTAAGTACATTTTATTTATAGATTTACATGTTTAAATCAACAAAAAACAAATAGGCTATTTAAAATAGGCTAGACAAAACCGTTCAAATGAACATATTTAAATAGACAAAACCGTTAAAATGAGCATGAAAAAAGCTGATTCTAAGAAAACCTGTTAAAATGAGCATTAAAAAATCTGATTTACATTTCTAATATAGGCAGACTGAAGGGACCTTTAGTTGAAACCTAAGGATCTTTAGTTCAATTTTAAGGACCTTTCGTTGGCTTTTGCGGTAGACGGACCATCCTCGACTAAAGATCCCCAGCCTTATACTAATGGTCCAACGTTTTGTTCGAATGGTCCCCTCTCACCAATTCATTCGACGAAAAGACCTGATACGGTGCGCGGCCTGCCATAAGGGGGTGCGTGAGCTAAATGAAGCAATGGTGGATATGTGAGGTTTTTATCCAGCATTGAACATGAAGTAGTTTTTAATTGTATGGTGAATTGTATGCTGGAATGGTCCATCTGAAGTGTAGTTTAACTCCTAGACTGTTGGAAAATAGGATTCCCCAAAACAACTGTGCATAATGTGCAGTGAATCATACTTCAGCACACCAAAATATTTGCTTAGGGGGTGCGCGAACCACATTGAAATCTACAAGGGGGTGCGCAGGGAGAAAAGTTTGGGATCCACTGTGTTAAAAGAATGCTGTCCACCAGACCAGCTCTGAGAAGTGAAAACAAGATAGGCCTCTAGAACCTGGGGCCTCTAGTACAAAAGCTTTTTCAGCAATATAAAGGAATTAAAAAACACACAAAAAAACAATTCTGTGACCACCTGTCAACAACTGAAGGGCTCACTCACGAAAATGTTACTACAGTTTTTCTCGATTGCCTACACACAATTTTCGGAATCGGTCTTCGAATTCTCAAAACTCTACACACAAATCTCCAAACCTCACACACAACGGGCCAAACTCTTCACTACCTCTGAAAAATGCACGTCTTGTCTCAAAACAATGTACTCTCTTCTAAAAACCTCATTTTGTCGTCAAATGACGCACACAGACAGTCACTACAATACACATTTGCAGACCCATTAAAACACTGTTGGGCACAGGGTAAAACTAATTTCTCCCAGTAACTTGGGCTTTTTTTGTTCTGGATTGCATGGATACTGTGACATAAGTTGGAGAAACTTCATTCCCACAACACACAAACAGAAACAGAAAGATTTTTATGTCTTTTTCACAAAAATAACACAAAGATAAACCCCACTGCCTATTTGGCAGTACAAAAAACCCATTACATTACTGTATAGCCTATTGCTATGAAAAAAAAACCTCTATACTCAACTTGAAACACAGTAGAAACTTATTTTCTTCAGTGTTCTACTTACTAAAGAGGGTATTTTTCTGTAGAAAAATACTGAAATATTGTTTTTAGACTCAGAGTACACAGACGTGTATATATTTTACATATTTTTAAAAATATTTAAAAATTGCACTAATGTATTGTAAAATATTGGGTAACCACATGGAAGTTATGTCTTGTATAGCATAGTTTTGAGTTCAAAAACTAAACAAATGGGTTTTCATCTTGCATCCACTCATTTTTCATCAATATGACATGCAATGTGTGTCCTTATGGGGTGATGATTTCAGATTGTAAACCGGTATGAAGAGAGTTTGCCCATGTGATGAGGAAGTGAACATAGTTGCAGTTGATTGTAGTGTTGTGAATGACAGTGTGTTCCATGAGAAACCCAGTGTTTTTCTTTATGAAAATTGAGTGTAATCCAGAGAATTGTGTGTAATGGTGTGAAAAGAGTGTGTTTTAAAACTGGAATTTGAGTGTTAAGTAGGAATTGTGTTTAGTGTTCAGTGACATTGGTTAGGGGAGTTGGGAAATGGGTGAGATGTTCCGAGAATTGTGTGTGAAGTACCAGAACTTGTGTGGAGGCAATCGAGAAAAACTGTAATAATGTTACTATAACTATAACTAACTATAACTAGCTATAACAACTACAGCTTATGCTAGCTTGTCTGGAAAAACGCTGATTACGTTTGTAGAAGTATGTGGACTACTTGAGCTCTCTCAGGGACTACCCGTGTCGGGCACACTAGTCGGGGACCACCACTTCCAGAACCACTGGTCTAGAGTCCACTACTCTAATGGAGTGTGTTCTGGTACTTGTATCGTGTTGTCTCGTGCTCGCCCTGGCTGTCACATAGGTAGCATCACACTACCTGTGTGTGTTCTGGTACTCGTCCCTGGCCGTCCTCTTGGTGACGGAGCGGCTGTCGCAGCGCCCCCTGGAGGTGATGGCGGTGACGGTGCAGGTGTAGGCGGTGCTGGCTGCCAGCCTGCGGGCCGCGTGGAAGCGCTCCGTGCCCAGGTACGCCACCTGGCCGTTCATCCGCAGCTCATAGTTGAACAGGCGGCCCAGCGGCGAGAGCGGAGCGCCCCAGCTGATGTGCAGCTCGTGGCGGCCCAGGACCGCGACGGTGAGGGCGCAGGGAGCGTGGTGGGCGTGGTGCTCGTGGTGGGCGTGGTGGTCGAGGTGGCGGTCAGGGGACGTCGCCACTGGGAGGGCCTGGTGAGGATCACTGCTGGGGGTTGTTTGGGCCTCGACGGATGCAAAGGCTCCAGCGGTTTCATTCAACCCGACTGCACGTACGCGCAGGAGGTAGTGGGTGGAGGGACGCAGGCCACTCACTGTAGCCCTACAGTGGGCAGAACAACACAACATCAAGTCATTTAGACAAGTTTCATTTGATTTTTCCAAAATCAACATAGAGCAGCTAATTTTTGCCAATATCTCATCAGCCATATAAAGTGTTTACCGCAGATCATTTGTTAGTCCGGGGGCCAGCAAGGTATCAGGGGCATGTGACAATTATAGTCCTAATGATTGAAAAGGATATGTTGTACAGTTTCATATGAAATTAAATGATATTAAGAAGAACCCCAAACAACAACCCCTCGTACCATTTTTCGAAAGCAACTTACGAAATTACATAACCAAAACCAAATCTTTATTCCTTCCAGGGACCTAGTCAAGATAGGTGCTTGTTGCCTTCTTAACTATAAAGCACTGGAGGAAAGCCTATTTACATAAAACCAAATTCAACTAAATATAACGTGACGAATGGGCAAGATGACAGTAGGTTTTGGGAAGGTGACTGAGTTAAGCATAGTCATTCTACAGCTTTGTATGTGTGTATATGTTGTATGTTGTATAAGCGTGCACCTCACCCCAGCTCAGTGGTGCTGTCCAGTAGAACGTCTTCATGATAGATGTGATACCCCTTCACCCTCGCCTCCCCCTCAGGCTCCGCCCAGCTCAGATGCACCTGGTGTATCCAACCACACATACAGTAGTCATTTACCAAAGGCTTTAGAAACCATTCTACTGTACTGCAAAACTGGGTATCTTAAATTGAGAATGGACTCATAAGAACATCACATTCTTTACATAGTAAAGTAGTGGGTAGTCATGGGTGAGCGGTTAGGGCGGTTAGGTTGCCAGTTCGACTCCCGACCCGCCAGGTTGGTGGGGGGAGTAATCAACCAGTGCTCTCCCCCATCCTCCTCCATGACTGAGGTACCCTGAGCATGGTACCGTCCCACCGCACTGCTCCCCATGGGGCGCCACTGAGGGCTGCCCCCTTGCACGGGTGAGGCATAAATGCAATTTCGTTGTGTGCAGTGTGCAGTGTTCACTTGTGTGCTGTGGAGTGCTGTGTCACAATGACAATGGGAGTTGGAGTTTCCCAATGGGCTTTCACTTTCACTTTTTCACTAGTGATTGCATGTAAAGCACCCCCCCCATCCCACTCCCACCCCCAAACTCCACCCAGCTCAGACGCACCTGTGTGGAGGTGCACCCAATCACGCGCAGCTCCCGTGGAGGAGCCGGCCCCCTCAGGCCGGTCCCCACCTCTACCTGTACTAACAGCGGCTTGCTGAGTGGACTGACGTCGCCGTCACAGGTGGAGAGGCTGAGGCGCAGAGGGAGCGTCCCCACGGAGGGCAGCTCGGTGGCCGCAATAGTCACATGACAGTCAGGGCCGCGGTACAGCACTGTGTCACCCACCTGGAGGCTAAGAAGGCATATCGAGGTTGTTTTCATATACAATTTCATAATGACGTTGTCCCTATGACAACTTAACATTGAAAAGTGGCATTGAAGGGCCATCTACTGCAATGGTGGCAGGTTATGAAAAATCCATACACAGGGCTTTGGTGACCTTTATTATGAAGGTTACTGTCTGTTTATTTGACTTATTATACAGAACATTTTGAACACAATGAGCTGAATCTACAGTATATTACAACTACAGTGAATTACGTCTGTGAAGATTCGCATTCACCCCAGTCTCAAACTCCAAAAAATAATCCAATTTCCTACAAAAAACACTGTTTTGACTACAGTACAATGTAATGCATTCATACTATTGTAATTACGCTATTATGATTAGTTTAATAATCATCATCATTTGTTATACATTAGCTATTCATAGTTAAATAAGTATAACAAATGATAATGATGATGATTATTTAAAAAAAAGAATCATAATAATGATTACGTCTGTGTGACTGACTGACCAGTAGGTGGCGTCCAGGCCGCTGTGGGGCGCGCTCCTCTCCCAGGAGACCCTGTAGGCCCCTGAGGGCAGCCGGAGCGCGCTGACTGGAGCGGGAGCAGGGAGACGCAGCAGCCTCCTCAGACACGCATGCACCTCCTCCTGAACCTCCGGACCCAACGAGGAGCACAGCGACATGTCCTGTCACACATGCACATATGCAATATGCAGCACACAGACACACATATGGAGGGTCAGTCAGACAGACAGACAGACAGACAGTCAGACAGACAGACAGACAGACAGACAGACACACACACACATACACACACACAATGCCTGTTTTATCCCATGGATTCCTTCAATATGATGGTGAATTGGAGCAAATACTGTGTTGTGGGACTGAGGTGCACACACACACACACACACACACACACACACACACACACACACACACACACACACACACACACACACACACACACACACACACACACACACACACACACACACACACACACACACACACACACAATTTTGTGACTGGCCATTTCTTTTTCAACAGACTCCTCAAATGTGATGGTGAGTCGGAGCACCTGCAGCTGTTTCTCCAGCAGTCTGTGTTCTCTCACTTTCACCACTCCCTCTGGCCTTGAGACAAGCACCCTGGCAGCCCTGGGAGAAGAACAGAGAGGGACGGACGATGTCAAATATTTATTTAATGCTCTCAGAACAGAGAACATGCACGGAAGTCAAAAGGCAGATGAAAAAATCTGCAAGTGTATCTGTATACTGAAGCTCAACTTCCCACGGCTAACTAAAGCAAGCTCACTCATCCAATACGAGTGGTGCACTATTGAAATGGGTTAAACTGTATACCCTATAGGTGTTAAATGGAATGTGTGCCTCACATACAAAATGTCACTAATAAATATATTTTCTAAAAGAGCGTCACAGGTGTCACACACTGTTTGACTGTCCAATGGTGGTCTAGCACCCACATTGAGGTGGATGTGTGTGATCTAATTTTCCAAAGTTCTTGACCAACACAATCCAGAACTATGGCTGCCATAAGCTTGGCATGTCTCTGCTTACTACTGTGGATACCTGTGGCTTGTCTCCAGATCTAAGTGTTTTATTTTTGTCATAGCTGTAAAATACGGTTTGGATGGAGGTTGAACGGGAGGCTCAGACGAGGCAAGGTCTTATTTGAATAGTGGCGAGAGTTTTACAGGAAGAAACCGTTTTATGTGCCCCAGAAAAAAAATGAAAGCATGAAAATGCAACAAATGAAACAGCAACTAAGCAAGGCTCTAAATGAACAACCGCCAACTGGCCAAATGCTGGTGAACATTCAGTAGGCTGGTAGAACACACACACACACACACACACACACACACACACACACACACACACACACACACACACACACACACACACACACACACACACACACAAGCACACTGCACTTTCTGCACTAAACCCAAACATACACACACTGACACACACTGACACACACACACACACACACACACACAGACACACGAACACACACACAGACGCACACCGCACCTTCTACCTGCACTAAACACATACACACACATACACACATACACACACACACACACACACACACACACACACACACACACACACACACACACACACACACACACACACACACACACACACACACACACACACACACACTGCTGCTGGTGTACTTGACAGACCTTTTTAATATTTATTTTTCTTCAAAATGCTACTATTACCATGTCAGAACGCTATAAAGGACTTTTTTAGGAAAAGCACAAAAGCACAACAATACCTCTTAATGTATGTCCTCTACAAGTATTCTGTTGTCCAGTCTTGCACTTTAAATGTCTGTATGAGCACTGTCTATGTCCATACTGTCTTAAGTCCATGTATAAGTACTGTCTATGTCTATACTGTCTATGTCCTTACCTAGATTAGTCTATGTCTGTATGGGAAAGCAAGAAATGTAATTTCAAATTCTTTGTATGACCAGTGCATGTAAAGAAATTGACAATAAAACCTACTTGACTTGAAAAGAAAAGTTATTAGCCACTTTGACCCATTACTGAGAGTGTGTTTGGCTAGCCATACCAACACCAACTACTCATTTTGGCTGGTGAAGACAAATGTTAAGCATACAAGTAAAAACGACAAAAGTGGAGACAAGAGTTAACCCTTTGAGGAGTCCTGCAGAACATTGGTGACATCGTACTGAAGTAAGGGTTCAAATCTTGCTAAAATCTCTGATCACATGTTATGTGGTTGTAGTCCTCAAAGGGTTAAACTCCTAAATCAGAGGCGGTGCTCACATGGCTGCGAACCAGAGGCTGTCTCCGCGCTCCGGCTCCGGCTCCTCCTGCCCCCTCTGCAGCTGCTGCAGCAGGCCGTCCAGTAGCCGGGGAAACCAGGGCCAGCCCAGCACCGCCGCATGCCCGTCTTCCTCCGTCGCCAGGCAACTCAGGGCAAAGCAGGCCGTTTGCCCCGCCTCCGGCCCGGCCCCGGAGCACAATAGGTTCTGCAGACTGCTGACCTGTGTCGTGGAGGTACATACACAGCATGACATATGGGGCCTCATCCAGGCCTGGATTAGGAGTCCATGGGCCCCTGGGCCAGACAAAAAGAAAAAAGCCCCCCTCTGTGGATGTTGCTAGTTTAAAAAAAACGTTTCAGGTATGAGAGATGTGAGAGGTGTTGTTGGGGTTTGGAAGGAATGTCACCTGAGAAAATGTTCAGTTGTTAAGTGCCATTATAATGCAATATGAGAAATGGAAATACAGAGGCTTGGGCTTCAGGGCCCCTTGACTCTTGGGGCCCCTGGGTGTGGGCCCGGTAGGCCCATGCAGTAATCTGTCACTAGCCTCATCACCCACAGCCTCACTCAACACAGAAAAGCTATACACCAGGGGTGCTCAACTGGCGGACCCAGGTCCGGATACGGACCCAAACGCAATGTCATCCGGACCAAGACAAAATCCCTTTGTATATAATATGTATAAATTATACATGAGATTTCCATGCGATCTATAGGTGTATTTCTGCGAAGCCAGTCTTATGACAAATAAAAGTATCATCACTATGACAACTCAGTGAGTGAGCATGAGGCCAGTGCGGCCAGCGAGTGAGGCTATTTTCTGCATCGGTCCGTAGCGACTTTTTTGGACCCTGGAAACATACGAAATTTGGCGAGTGGACCTTTTCAGTTTCTAGTTGAGCACCCCTGCTATACACTATGCACAGCAACACATGCTGTTGCTGTAGGGAGGTTACATCATGACATGTACAAATACAGCATTGGACATGTAGCTTAACAAATACAGTAGCTAAAATAGTAGCTTAAGTAGGTTAAATAAAGTGACATTTTTGCCCATGCAGTTAAGAAAATATTGTCTGTGTAGCTCTAACCACCATTTGGTTGCAACTGGAGAGAGCGACACATTTGGACTGTAAGGAGTAATTGGGTACTTTGGCAATCAACTTACACCAAACTCCACATAAATCCAGTGCAATTTAAAACATTACATTAGACATTAAATATTTGAAAGACTATGAATCCAAACTCAATTAATATTGCACATGATGTTGCATATATGACCGAGTTTTACTGCACTTGGTTTTTGCACCAGACAGTGAGAGTGTGAGTGTGTGCCTCACCAGCTGATGCTGTGTGTCCTGAGCCAGGATGAGAGCCCGGCCCTGCCTGCTGCCACACAGACGACCCACAGCAAAGGCAGCGTTCATGGCTGTGTCTGCAAACACACACAAGCCAACTTTAACCACACGGCAACACCATACAGTGCATACTACATCAGTACACACCTTATATACAGCATCACCATGCAGCTGATCGGTATGAGCAAGTTCCTGAAATGAGGTGGACCAGGGGTTCCCAAACTTTAGCATGACAAGGCCCCTCATATACTGGTAGATTCCAGCCAAGGGCCCCTTACATGGGTCAGGCTGCACTCTTTTTTTCTGGGCACCCCCTTTCACAACTGTCAGGCAGCCTCCTACTATGATATAAAATAAAACCAATATGAAAATGAATAAGAATATTGTTTCGCTTATCTGTTTTATTTTACGTTATTCCGTTCATTCAATTATTCATTTTTCTTGTTGTGCTATGATTTTCCTCCCAACCTGCTGCGGGCCCCATAGCATCTCCTTGCAGCCCCCAGGCCAAGGGGTCCCCGGCCCCCATTTCAAAAGCCACTGAGGTGGGCTGTTCCTTTAACACACATACAGTTGAGGACGATATTATTAGCCCCCCTCCTGAAATTTGACATTTCTCTGGATTTCTCAGTAAGAATGACCATTATTAACCGTTTCTGTTATTCTGGAAACAAATACACTGATGGAGATAATGTTCAATGAGTTGAATTTGGATTTTTCTATTGTTACGATGAGTTTAAACAAAAAAGGGCAAAAATGGCAAGGACAAAATTATTAGCCCCCTGATCATTAATAGTCAATATGGCGCCATTTATGAACCAAAACTGACAACGGGCTCTGATAAGTTGCTACCTAGGTTGGCACATGACCCACTAGGGATTTTGGCCCATTTCTTCACTGCAAAGTGTTCTAGCTGGTCCAAATCGCATGGATGCTGAGCATAGACATTAACCACATACTCTCAGTGTGATTGAGGATTGGACTATGAGCGGGTGATTCCAATATCATGGTTTTAGTGTCCTTGAAGAACCTCTGAACTAATCTAAATGTATGCTTTGGGTTACAATGTTGTTGGAAGACCCAGCAATCCAGATTCAGACCCAGACTCCCTGTGTCTGAGGTTGAATAACAGACTAAACTTGATGCACTTCCACAATGTGTAACTGAGGAAACTGCTTAGCCTCATTAGACCAAAGAAGCATTGGACACCTGCCTAGATGATTGTTATTGACCTGGCCTCACCTGGAGGTTCCCCCCCCCCCCCCCAAGAAAGACAGTTGTTAGGGCTTGTCATCATATTGGGCTTTGGGGGCATCATCACAGAAGAACCCCTTTACTAAAGGCAGTGCATATCAGAGTGTTATTGAGCTTTGCCTGTGAACATTTGAAAGTCAAAAATGAGTTTTGAACGTCTCTGCTTTCATCTGATGATATTCAATTGCACCTGCTTTGATGCATGAATTCTGCTTCTGTCAGGTGAAGAAAGGGATAGGCCTTGGATCGTTATAAGATGGTTTCCACAATTAAACATGGTGGTGGATGCATCATTCTGTGGCAGCCTCAGCCACAGGAAACCTTGTTTGGGTGTACGGCACCATAAAAACTGAAAATTATGATAGAATGTGGAAAGTGACCTTGCAAAAATATGCTCATAGCGGGAGCTAAGATCTTCACTGGATCTTTCAATAGGATAATAACCCAAAACTTGCATCCAAAATAGTTCAAATGTTCTTCAAGGATACTAAAACCATGGTCATGGAGTGGTTCAGACCTCAATCTTTCAGATAGTATTTGAAGAGTGTTGAAAATGAATGTCCATCCTCAACATCCATGCAATTTGGACCAGCTTAACTATTTGCAATGAAAAAAATGGGCCAAAATCCCTGGTAGGACATGTGCCAACATAGTTAACAACTAATCAAAGTGCCTGGTGTCAATTTTTGTTCATAAATGGCACTGTATTGACTATTAATGATAAGGGGGCTAATAATTTTGTCCTTGCCATTTTTACACTTTTTTGTTTAAACTCATTGTGAAAATGGAAAAGTCCAAATTTAACTTATTGGATACTATCTCCATGGTGTATTTGTTTCCAGAATAACAGGAACGGTTAATAATGGTCATTCTTAATGAGAAATCAAGAGATATGTCTAATTTCAGGAGGGGGGCTAATAATATCGTCCTCAACTGTATAGTATAGACACAAAATACAAAGATAACTGTCACATGCATGCAGGGTATATTTGGGGCTTTACACCTTTATCGGTGTGGCTGAGACACCTCAGCAGAGCGTGACAGGTGCTGCTGGCGACGGGGTGTGTGGAGAGGCCTCGGCAGGCGTCCTCGCTGAGGAGCAGGCGTGCAAGCATCAGGGCGGCCGCGTTGAGTGTGCTCCTCCTGGGGTGGCTCAGCAGCCGCGACAGGCTCTCCAGGAGCTGGCCGAACACCTCGGGCTGGCCCAGCAGCCAATCACGACCCTCGCAGCTCTCCACCTGAAGGCAAGGCATGTCTTATACATGCAGGCCAATGTGGTTCACAGTAATAAAAGCAGGAGAATTCAACTGGTGAAATAAGAATCACAGCAGCACACAAGCATACAAGTAGTCAACAAAATAAAGTCAGTAATCAACAAGTAAAATCTAAAGCTAAAATCAATCACATATCATTAATAAATCATTAATCATAAGATTTGCATCTAAGAACGGCTTTGAAGGATGCACACACACAAGCAGAGGGCATAGTCTCAGATGTTGGGCTACAGAGGTTTGTGTGAACTTGCTATATGATTTCAAGCAGGAATGCACCAGTGCAGAGGCCTTCAGTAGAATATCTACAGTAGATTTACCAGAGAAGCTATGGCCCCAGCTGCATTTGTGACAATGTCCGTGTCATCCTTTGTGAGCAGCTGCACCAAAACAGCCATCAGGCTGCCACCGCCGCCCTCGCTGCATCCTCCCAGTGTCCTACCAATGCCCTCACTCTCCAGCAGAGGGCATCCTCCCAGTGTCCCACCAATGCCCTCACTCTCCAGCAGAACCTCAAACAGGTGGGCAGCGCTGCCACATAGCCTGCACACATAGTGACACTACACCTTAATGGATAAAAATTATGAAACAGGGTTTTTTCTAAGTGTGTAGTACAATTATACAATAACAGTACAATTTTACTACACACAACACGCATAGTACTAAAAGTGTAGTACAATGTGGTCCTGATAAAATTCGCCAGTCTGAGCATGTGATGAGAGAGAGAGAGAGAGAGAGAGAGAGAGAGAGAGAGAGATTGGTGTGTCCTTTACTGTCTGTGATATTTCCCATCTACCAGTGCGATGGGCAAATTAATATTAAAACGACACTCAGTAATGAAACAACAAACAAAGAAAGGTTTTAATTGGTCATTTCATTCTTGTCTAATGTCCTCTGAGGGACTTTACTATGCATTTGTTATCGGCAGTACAGTGTTATCATTCCAGCCATCTGTTCTCGTAGTTAAAAACGCGTTTAGTCATAAATATCGCCTAATTGAAATGCCCTCCCACACAACAGTTGTCTGTTCGTTCTCCAAAGTAGGTCTATTGCATATCATTCTTTCTTTCAAACACTTTGGCCTACCACACCATATTTTGGCTTCAATTTACACGTCGGTAAATAATAAAATAATGTAAAAATAAACATGTTTATTTTTTTGTACAAAATATAATTTTGCATCCCAGACATCGCATTTCAACATGTATCTCACCCACCAATTATCTGATGAATTCAGTAGCTGGATCAGCATGCGGATACAGTCCTCTTTCCTCTCCGCCTGCAGGAACTGCTCCACGACACACCGCTTGTTCTCCTGAGCCAAGACGGTAAGACCCTCCACTGCACTCCGGACATGTGCAGGTTTACAGCACAGAAGGTATTCCAAGAAATTGCTTTTAACGCACGGTACCAAACAGCAGGCCATGGGCGCGCGTCGGAACAGAAGATTACGCACGACGTGCAGACTTCAGTATCCACGTTTCCACCGAATCTGTTAGGCCTATCTGGAAAACACATTTGTCCCCCAACTTGTCAAACGAACGAAACCACAAAGATAGCTTTTGAAGGAATGCGCCTTTACGGTTAAAATCATGCAAGTGCAATTTAGATGCTGTGAGATGCGTCTCTAAACAGTAGTCCTTGAAATGCCAGTCGTTGTGGAGGGGAAATCAGTAAGAACAATTGTACCACAATACATACACAATACCAAATAGACTATTCTTGTTTCCATTTAAATAGTCTTTGAGCGTAGTCCATGGAGCACGCTATCAGGAGGCAGGGGCTGTGGCTGCGCCTGGTAGTTTATGTGAAGAAGGGGAGGCAAGACAAGCCAGCCCAGCCCAGGGTCACTATGGTGATGCATGTGTAAGGTTAGTCATTCGGTTGGTCAGGCTAAATATTTAACTCTCCACCTTGGTTATCCCGCTCAAACGAACATACTATAAAAACAGACATACGCCACAAGACACAAGAGTAAGCACACATGACTATTCTGGTCGATTTAATTCCTTTTATTAATTTACAGTGATGAGAGATGGTCATTTGCAACCACCTTTATGCCCATTCACATATTTTTTTATTCTATGTAATTATTCTTGTATTGTAATATTCTTAGAAAAAAAATATTTCCCAGACAGCCCTCACTCTGACATCTCTCCCCCTAAACACAGATAAGTGTGAGAATACTCAGTGCACAGTGCTTCACCCCACCCCGATAAATAAAGAGTAAAAACCATGAGCAAAAAAAAACAAAAAAACATAACAAAACAAACAAAAACATACATGTCACATGTATCTCTGCTGCTAACACTTGGGTGTGGGTGTGTGTCAGAACTGGACCTTGATCACCTAGGCGTTTACGGAAGACAGGCCTTGACAACATATACACATCCTTCACACACATTCACTCTCTCTCTCTCTCGCTCGCTCACACACACACACACACACACTCACACAGATCTGTGACAATAAATTCATTATTAGGGTCGGCCAGCTTAAAGTAGCAGGTTTGAGATTCATTTTCTTTCTTTTTCTTAGATGCGTAGCACACACACAAGACAGAACAAATCTGGAATCCAAATAACAATAATGCTTTGTCGTACTTATTACCAAAAAAAGGGCGATGGAAAAAACACAAACCCAATCTGAGTCTACTTAGGTTATGTGGATTTTCTTATCTTAACTGTGTTTTTCTTTTTTCAAGTTTTCCCAGGACATCCCTCGAACGCGAGACTGGGAGACAAGTGGATAAAGATGACCAGCAGGGGGCATGGTTAACCAGACACTGCGGCAGCAATAACGCAGCTACGAAGCCTGCATCTGAAGGGGGGTTGAGGGGAGGGGAGGTTGAGTCGGGTGGGGGGGCAACTTAGAGTATCTTAACACACACAAACAGAAAACTCATCTTCAACCCCCACAACCAAACCCCAAAAAGAGCAAATGACAAAAAAACAACAACCCAAAAACAAAATAAAGGCAAAAAAACAAAAAATGTACAAACGCCACCCCCACCCCAGAACAGAACAACCACTTCATACATGTCCTTCAGTCAATAAGGGCATCTCATACATATATGTACACAAGCACACACACACACGCGCATACGCACACACACACGCATACGCACACACACAAAATACTGGTAGTGTGAGGGGGCCAGAGGGGTGGTAGGGGGGGGGAGCGCATGTCTGCTCTAGGCAGGTGTATGAGAAGGGGAGAGGTGTTAAGACATGCCTTGGGGTTGGTTTGGTTATGTGCGCAGCAGTCCAGTTCCAGGCGGACAGTGGTCCAGAGGTGTCAGGGGAGTACAGCGAGTCCAGACCCCTTGAACCCTATTGGTTGGGAGTCTTGCGGAGGCGGTGGTTACAGTGAGGCAGGAGGGCCCAGGGCACCGCGACGGGCATCAATGGAACAACAGGCAGCGTGAGTGCTGCAGTCCAGTCCAGTACAGGGATGACGATGGCAGGTGCAGTGATATAGGGAGATCCGTATCGTGACCCTTTACACACGGGTCTGTGGAACGGTGGGAAGGCAGAGCGACTCCCTCAATGGCAGAACGGCTGACAAGTGACACTGGGGGTCGAGGAGAGGGGCCATCAAGGGGGAGGTCAGCTGGGTGGCGGTCAAGGAAGGGAAGGCGAGAGGAGAGGAGGGCAAAAGGGAAAGTACAACAGACTAAGAGAGGAGTGAGAGGTCATGTTGACAGTCAACACACTTTTTAGATGCAGTCCATCAAAGGAAATTAAAACAAAAACAAAAAAAGAAGAGTTCAGTGTGACTTCTCTCTTGTGAGATTTTTTTTTTAATCTTCTTGTTCTTTTCCTTCATAGCCAAAAATACACATCCATTTAGCAGCAGGTAGAGCTTTTTTGAGGTTGCCCTTTTTGAAAAGGAAAAAAATCTAAATGTTTTGTCACCAAAAAACAAAACAAGTTAAAGGAAAGAAAAAAAGAGAATGATTTTTCCCATGTTCCCCTTATGGCTTTCCAGGTTAAAAGCCACAGGTGTTTGACAGTTCAGGGAAGATGTTTTCTTTTTTTTCTCTTTTTCTCCTTTCCCCCCTCTTTTATGTGTATTTTTTTTTAACTCGACCCAAGCCCTACCAACCTCAGTCACCCCCAGTCAAACTCTGTCCATCAGCAGATCGATCTTTCAGCTCCACACCCCTTGTTTTTTTCTTCCACAAGCCTCCCCCTTTCCCCACCCCCCCAAAAAATAAAGAAACCTCCTTCACCCCCCTCCTTTCTCCTCCTCTTTCAACCACTCCGCTCCCCTTGCTTTCCGTCGGTGGCGGTGTGTGTATGTGTGTGGTGGGGGTCCAAACGGATCACCGCTCCGGTTCCGACTCCAGGGCCAAGACGCGCTTGCGCTCGCGGCACTGTTTCTTGTGGGCCGGCCAGTCCCGCTGCTGACACTGGGAGCCGCAGTAGCGCGCCACCTGGCACCGGCCGCAGATGTTGAACTCCCGCAGCTGGAGGGCAGGAGAGATGGGCAGAGGGAAAAAAAGAGGTCATGGTTCAGGCAGGTAGTGGCACTTACTTAGGCCGAAACGTTGTCACATTAAAAACTTGTTCATTTAACTCGAGAGTGTGCGGCACTTCTCTCCACCTTCAAGTATTTGACTGGTTGCCAGCACCTCTGTTTCTGGTGTGCGTTCTGCACCTCCCCTCATCAGTGCCACTTACTTCTACAGAGATTTGTCATATACAAACATTCGTGTTGTGAGGAGGGACAAGATGCTCAGCAGCCAACCAACAGCAGTTTCCAAAGATCAGAGGTGGAGCAGTGCGCAGCCAGGGATTGTTTACAAACGGTAAACCAATGTATAGTGGAGGTGATTAGTGTACATGAGTGTCTGTGTACATACTAAGTGAGCGAGCAGCAGTTGTAGCAGTTATGTTAGTGTAGTGTGCAGGGGAAGAGGAATATTGTAGAAGAGTGTGAATAGTGTAGTTGGTATTGTGTAGCATACGTATTCGTATAACCGACGTGACATGTGCCATGTGCGTTATGCCCCTTTTTGGGGGGAAAACATTAGGGGATAAGTCAAGGCAAGTCCCTGTTAATGTTGGGAAAAGAAGAAACAAAAGACAAGGACCAGTAGACTTGCGTTGTTCACGCTCAACATGCCGAAGACACGTGTTGTGGGCGGTTCAAATAATATAGCCGTGGCTGAAGCGTATAACCGGTGTGACGTTTGTAGAGGCTACCCGTAGTAGGCGTGTTAGTGTAGCGGTGTGCGTGTGTGGTACGTATAAAAATACTGGATAAGAGAAAGATAACGCAAAACACGCCCACTCAAAGTGGATACCGGAACAGAAACAAAATGACGCTTCTTGTTAGATGTACTTTCTTTGGTACGTACCCTCTTCTCGATGAGCGAGCAGGGCGGGTAGTGGCACTCGTAGTAGGTGCAGGAGCACTCCTCCTCCTCCACCAGTTCTCCGTTGGCGTTGTAGTAGCGCGTGCGGCTCAGCTCCAGATACTGCTCCTCCACGGGGTCGGCAGGCACCTGCTGGATGGCCAGCCAGTACAGCGACTGCTCTCTGAAGACAAGACATTCACACAGACTACTTTAATGACTTCACGTAGGGAGCACAGGCCCCAACGCACACACAATCACAAACACACACAGCTCTCGTGCACACACACTTTCAATTAGACGGTTCTCTGTAAGACACAAGCACATACGCACGTTTAATGACAATTCCCAGGGACAACACAAACAGTCAAAGACTGTTCTTTGGAAGATGCAAATAGAAACCTGCTCTAAAACACACAGACAACAGTCCTCTGTAGGACACAAACACATTCAACATCAGTTCCGTACTACACGCACGGACTCAAAAAAATGCTCTCTAGAGGAAACAGACGCTGCACACACACATACATTCACCAACTGCCACGCTGAGGACCCGAACACACACACACACACACAAGTAGCCTAATGTTCCATATGAGTGTAAACCACAGAACATAGGACAACTTGAACATCACAACAGATAGGGCCGGGTATGAGCAGGTACGCACGTCATCGTGAACACCTGCACGGTCCTGCATGTCACCATGCTCATGGCAAGAAACAGCGTTGTCCTGTATTGACTCACTACATGCTGTTTGTAACATCGCTTCTGTGTGATATGATGGTGCATGAGACTCTCTGGAAAGCTCACCATAAAGCTCACTAGAACACACTTCAATGAGAGTCTCTAGATCGTTCCTCTCATGACAGAACACAACAGGCTTCCTGCCTGACATCCCGGCATTCATGGCTCTCGCACCATGACCTGACACACACTCACATATACACACAGTATTGCACCATCATATAGTGCCTGCATGTAGATGACATACACTCACAAGCATTTAGACTTATCTAAGCAAATAACAATCGCCTACAGCGACCCCTTTTCTCAGCCGTTAGCCAACACCTTTTTATTACACCGGTTAGGCCCCCTGCTCTTCCAGCATAAATTAAAAAAGAGAACTATATCCCTTCACAGGAAACAAGGGAAATTGATTTTTACTATTAAAACACTTGAATATTCACAGGGTGTGATATCCACTAACTTCAGGGTTGGCAGCACTAACGAAAACATCTTCACGTGTTCTCGTGAACAACATCTTGCAATAAGACTGGATAAACCTTATGAACAAACAACTAGATCACCTCAGTGCAGGAACACATTTTCCTTGCAGATAAACACTGGAATTAGACACAGGGTCTGAATCCGCCAATCATCCCTGTGACTTGTTTACTGCAGATGCCTGAACATCATCATCATCATCATCATCATCATCTATCCTGTAACTTGTTGAGGTAAGTGTCCGTATGTCTGACCCAATTTCTTGAAAAGCACTGTTGCTAACCAGTTAGCCACTTAGCAGGTTGCCAATTGGACATTGCACTGCAACCTAGTAAGTTGCTAACAATAGTAAAAGGCACCCCAGTGCTCACCTCTGCTTGCTGGACAGCTCCTCTGGTTTGGGGGTCCACCCAACGGGCACCAGGCGCAGGTTGTCCAGGCGATTGTCCACGGTCACCTGGTTAATGTGGACCACTTGGAAACTGGGAGCGATTCCACCTCTGTGCTTCTCCCTGTGGGAACACAAGTGTGAGCAATCACGCAAGCTCATGCATTACCTAGAAAAGGCTAAAACTTAATACACCTGGAGGCGATGTGCATTGATGGGCGATTAGAGTCTAAATTCGGACAAAAGAAAGCTGTGGTTTTATTTTACTACCTTGTTTTGTGCAGAGAATGGACCCAAAGGTTTGTAGTGAGTGGAGTAACCTTTATCTGGTGTCATATTTGCCAGTATCAGACATGTGACTGTCATCATTATAAAGGCTATATTGTGCGGTTGCATTCGAAATATATTATGAAAGCCTGCAAAATAAACAGTTTATGTAATGTTTTGTTAACAGACTTTAGAAATCACGTTTGCAATACAAAATCTTTGTCTTGTCAGGGGAGCTGGAGTGCCTGCGACAGGGTTTCTGCAAACCAAGTTGGCAACTTCCCATTAGCAACCTATTCAGTTACTAACTAGTTAGCAACAACACGGTCAAGAAATGCACCCCTGGCCAAGGTGGGAAGTGTTAATTGTCAAGGTTGCTGCTTTAACTCAATGGTGCTGAGGGAAAACACTGAAATGCCATGCCATATACACCACATTGTGTGCAATACACCCCCTTAAGGATGTAAGGTGTGAAGCCTGTTGCGGCAACTGTGCTTGAGAAACAGTAATGGTGACTCACAGAATGCAGCAAAAGAGACAAAGTAGTTGGAAGTAATTGACTTTGACCAGAAAAGCTGGTGAGAAAAGTGACAAGACGAAGCATTTTGGCTGACGAGAATGTCAGTTTGGAGAACATTGTGGCAATGAGCCACGACAGTTCGATGACAGCCGCAGCCGCCAATTGGAATTTTGGGAGGCTTGCGTCCATCCTACTCTGCTACTTTTGACATTGCTGCTGAATACAGCAATGCTTAGGAGCTTCACATATCTTTTGTCTCAATGTTGGTGTGTTCGCACAGTAGGGCTTTAAGCCGTGGTCTGTGCCGTGGTTTAGGCGATTGGGCAAGAGTAAATGGTGACTCACCAGAGCAGCTCGTGAAGGGGCCGGCCGGCCCAGCGGCCTTTGCCAATGTCGAAGGCGTAGGCGAAGATCTTAGCCCCGTTGCCGTCAGCGTCTACCTCCATACGGGCCTACGGGGAGTCGGGAGCAGGGAACAAAATAGCTCAGAGGTGGCCAACAACAGGGAACAGCTTTTCCACATGTGCCGCACCATTTGGATTGGCCTTAGTAGGACCACAACTAGGAATATCAAACTTTAACGTTTGGGAAAATGTTTTTCTTTTTTTTTTTTACAACTACATCTTCTGTCACATCTTAATTGTAACTGGTAGCTTTCATTCCACCCTGATGTTTTAGTTGGGTTTTGGAATTTAGCCAAGATTCAAACCTTTTGCTTCAGGTTGATACAAGTCACTTTGGAGGAAATTGCTACCCAAATAATACCTATAACTGACTTATTGTCCATTTGCGTTCATAAAGCCATATTTAAGATTCATGTTTATGCTCAAGGCCATCACATTACATTACACTCAGCTGACAATTATATCCAAAGTGAATATCAGTTATTATTGGCAAGGTATTGGTTACAGTCCCTGGAGCAATGTGGGGTTAGGTTAGGTGCCTTGCTCACGGTCACTCCAGCCATGGCTGGATGTGGGGAGGACTGGTAAGGGTGGGATATGAACCTGCACCTCTCGCAAGTCCACCTCCCTAATCACTAGGCTGCCCCATCAATGCAACAGGTGCAAAAGGAGAATAGCACACACAGAACAAACAAGTCACTTCCATGACCATGTAAGACCATGATGTAAGTCCATCTTAACCTTAATGCATGTGTCAAAATGACTTCAATGTATGCAAGAATGAAATGTGACCATGTCTGTGCCTCTAACAGTGTGTATACTTCAGTGAATCTCACCTCAAATGCATAATTCTCCACTAAGGGTATGTCCTGTTCATCAATCAGTGTATACTTGGTCTGCGAACACAGTAAAAACACATGCATAGGTTAACACATGGGAAATATTGAAATATTATAGATAAGTATGTTATGGCTGCAGGCTAAACGAGGTTCTAAAAACGTTCAAGTCACAGAGAGAGGATCACAACGCAAATATATAAAAACGATGCCCTCCTTGGTACGACAGAAAGTTAACAGCAAAATGTACATACTCCGAATACAATAGGTCGCAAAAAACAAAACAAAACGACACAGCAGCGCACAGCACGGCGGCCATAACCACATAACATCACACAAGTTTAGTCTCTCACGTGATGCGCATGGGTGGCGTGTAGGTAGGATAAATATGGAAGTGCCATCACGTTGAGAAGTTTAACCACATTATTGGTGCTTATGGACTGCCCTCTAGTGCCAAAGACCATAGGCCCCAAGAGCAGCGACGAGATTATGGGGCAAATAGTTCTGACGTGCATCTAACCTCAATATTTTATTCGGCAATTAAACATGTCCTGCAGGTTACACAGAAGCTGACACTACCGGGGTAAATAAACCATCGCAAACAAATAAGCACAATACCACCGCATATGCTACAGTCTCGTTTATTTCAACGTGATGCTATTCGGTGCACAGTGATGGATAATCACCTGAAAAAACTACAACAAATCACACGACTTGCTTAGCTATACAAGAGTTGTATCTGTCAGAGACAAGCCGGTTGCTGTCACGCTGGAATAAGTCTTTGTTGACAGCTTTCTAGGGTATTTTCAGCTAGCCCCATATGTGTATGTTAATTGTTAGCGTATAAAGTTAGCAAGGTATTAGAAGTGAGATACACAATCCAGCAGTCATTTGACAGGTTTCTTTTATCAATTTGTAAATATTATATTGACTAAAAGGAAGCGTAAACTCTGACAAGGAAGCGAATGAATCATAAGAACAAGTTTAATGTGACGGTACTCTCGATGATGGCTAACTGGCTAATGGGTAGGCACTCCTGGTAGGCGGCTTCGTGCGACAAACCGAAATTCAGCAAACTAGCTTGTTAGCTGGCTAGCTATTTATGTGCTCCCAATAGGTGATATGTGTTCTTTGACAACGACTTCGACGGCGTGAACCGAAAAATCGTTCGGACTGCGTTTAAGAAAGGCATATTTATATGTAAGCTTACACGAAGAGCCCTCAATAAGCCATTTTGTAAATGGTTTTGTGATCCCCTCCCCTTCTTGTCGCACATGGCAGCCCCAGGATTCAACTCACCTTCCCGGCCACACGGCCAAGTCGAACAATCCCAAGCTTGAAATCCGACATTAGGAGGGTCAGTAGGTGACGAGCAACGTGAAGAAGACGGGTGAGGCACTATCCAAATTATTAAGAAGAACTAGTGAGGGCGACCCCGTAGCCCCACGTCGCTCCAAGTTTGGTTTATTAGGGTCAGCCGAAGCTCGACTCTTCCCCACCCGCTTCCAAACCTCCGTGAGACACCGCTGAGTGTCGTTGGAAAACGAGTCGGCGTTAGGGGGCGGGAGCAGAGAATGTGGACACGTGATCCAATGGGAACAGAGAAAAGAAATGCACATGTCCAATCATGGCTGCTGTTCTTTGACTTTAGATACTTGACGCACAGTGTCTGTTCTAACTGGCCTATGAGAACTTAGATCTTTGGACAAACTACCGCCCCTTTCTTCTACGTCATCACGCACGCACTTGGTGCTTCCTGAAAAGTGCAATTTTAGCGCGAAAAGTATTGTTTGGGTGTCTCGTGCCACACTGTTTCTAAACAAGCGTTACTTTCTAACATGTCGTGTCAGACAGGATGTTTCATGTAGCCAGTCCATCATCAAGGCAACGTAAATGCTTTGCTACAAGGAAATCGGCTACTATGCTTTGTTGTGAAGTAGCCTAATGTTTACTAGGCTGCTACTAATTCTTCCTCTTCTTTTTCTTCTTTTTCTTCTTCCTCTTCTTCTTATTTAAGGGTAATAATCTTATTTAAAGGTGTGTATTATAGGCTAGTTTTTATGACCCAGTCTCTGATCTATGAAAAAAGATAGCCTAAATAAAGTTTGTTATTATTGTTTTATTTTTTAATGTTTATTATTAATTTGGCAGCACATTGGTTTCACCTAAACTGTAACTAGACTCAATACACTACACATCGTTGTTTATGAAAGACAAGACTGAAATAATTGTTTTTGATTTTTAGGTTGGAAGACAGAAACTCTGCGCTTACTTAAATATTTTGCAGATATGTAAGAGCAATCCTAAAATATGTCTTATGTCTTCTGAGTGTCCTCTAGGCCTACTGGTTGAGTCTGGGGTAAAGATCCAGACAGAAATGGCATTTAGCCATTATTCTGACA
>NC_085867.1:17629303-17631803 GCF_034702125.1 Engraulis encrasicolus | reverse complement strand
GAATGAGTCTATGCAAATGTTAATCTGAAGAAGAACTCCAAACAGTGGCACAGGATTTGCATGTGCTGTAACGTGTGCATTTGATTGGTGCGATGGGGATTGAGAGATGGGTATGAAGGGGAAAGGATTTTACAGGCAATACAGAGAACATTTACTACAACTATACAAACTAAGACAAAATGGTATTATGGTGTGTGTGTGTGTGGTATGATGGGATAATAGGGAAGTCAAGGCAGTAAGTAGTGAGTTATAGTTATGCTACGTATAGTTATGAACTGTTACAAACTGACTACCAGGTATCTTGGTAGTTTGTCAGTATTTGATGGTGTGTCTTTTCTGAAGTTACTGTTCCTGTAACAAAACATTCAATGCTCGTATTGACATATTATGTCATGTAATTTCTGTTTTGCAGACATCCAGTCAAGACATTTCGGAGAGGTAAGAGAATCTATTGTATTTCTTAAAAAAAAAAGACAGAATAATAGCATAGTTGTAAGTGAGTAAAATGCAGTTATGAGGGTTGAATGATTTAGCTGAAGCTCAGGCAGCATGGCTTGGGAATGTCAGCAGGAGACAAGTCACATGCTGTGCTCGAGAAAAGTTACTCATTGATAAAAAGTTAACCCACCATTGTATTTGCAAATGCATGCCTCTCTGTGTGTGCATGTGTCTGTGCGTGCACACTTGTGTGTGTGTGTGTGTTTGTGTGTGTGTGTGTTTTTGTGTGTGCGTGTGCGTGTGCGTGTGTGTGTGTGTGTGTGTGTGTGTGTGTGTGTGTGAGTCGTGCATGTGTATGCATGTGCGTGTACGCACTCGCTCATGTGTGTGTGTGTGTGTGTGTGTGTGTGTGTGTGTGTGTGTGTGTGTGTTTCAGGGTGGAAGAGGCAGAGGGCGTGGGTGAGCCGCGTGACTCGGAGCAGCTGAACCTGAGTGCAGACTGCACTGACAGCAGCCTGATGCAGGGTCTCTGGGCCAGCGCCGTACTGCTGGGGCCCTCAGGTTAGATCAGCAGTAGTAGCATCTCCCTGTCTGTCCCTCTCTCCCATCATGTCTGTCACTCTTTTCCTCTCTCTCTCTATATCTCTCTCTCTCTCTCTTGCTCTCTCTCTATCTCTTGCAGTCCTTGTCTTACTATCTCACTCCTATCCCTATCTCACTCTCTCCCTTTCTCTCTCCATCTGTCTCTCCCTCTATGTCTCTGTCTTTACTTCCACTACAACTAATGTTGCCAGCACTGCTCTTTTAATCTCCTCACTGAGAATTCCATCTTAATTGTTTGCGATGTAACCAAATTTCACCAAGAAAAGAAGCAGAGATAATACCAACACATTTTAAACATGTCAGACAGATACTGGTCGATATTTGTGGCAAACACATAATCTCCTCTGTGGAGGTAATTGTTTCCCCTCTAGCTGTCACTGCACATCAAGCACTGCACCTTTAGCAAGTCCTGTGGCATCATAAACTTGTAAGGAATTTGAAGATTCAATTAAAAAAACAATTATGTTGCCCCATAATGCACATAACTTTTTTTGAGAAAATGTCTTCTATATTACTACACTGATGTTTTTGTTGTTGGATTTACATAATTCAACTGGGGACATCGAATGCACACAAATGTTTTACACTATTCTTCATCCCAATGTAATCTGAACATGTTCATGTACAATATCATGGAGACTTTCGGTTTTAAGACCATACAATTATGTTACATGTGAACAAAGTAAAACCAATTCCCTAACAAACCAATAGCCCAACTGCCCAAGAAATAAAACGTTATATGTGGGCACTTTGCCTTCTCTCTCCACCAGTTGAGCTTTTTGTTTTATGGCCCATCCCCTGTCTCTAGCAGGAAATAGCTGTTATGTGTCCCCCAGCAGATTATACTGAGGGAGTATAGTGCAAGGGCAGACACATTGGCCTGAGATGGCAAACGGCTAACTATGGAATTTAAATGTGTGCAATTTTCTAGCCAAGTGTCACCGACCTTGACTGAAAGGACATAATAATGTGTTGTTATCAGCATGCATGCACCTTTCTATCACTTTACCCATTTGTTATTATTTTATCCATTTTTTCTTTTTATGCATGTTTTTCAAAAATATTTAACCTTTAGCACAGTCACGCAACTGATTTTGGCATGATTTCATTCCATTTGCGTTACATGTAATGTAGTTGTCACAGGATGTGTTGTAGGTAAGGCCAGGGAAAAGGTTCCAGATGTCAGGTAGCAATTTTTATTGATTGAACTTACTTCATTTCAAAAAGCACCTAGCCTCCCGAACCATCCTACGTACTTCCGCCAAAGGATTGGCTCCACTACTAGTCTGGCTCTTGTTTTCTGTGGAGTGATTGCAGCGGCAGGATCTTGCCGCCCATCGCTCCCCAGAAAACAGCCAATAAGCGAATAAGCACCCCATGTGGGGGCAAAAGGGGGAGGACGCTCGTGACAATGACGTCAACGTCTGCGCCAATGGCTCTGCGCTATATTGTTGTTGAG
>NC_085867.1:17621803-17624303 GCF_034702125.1 Engraulis encrasicolus | reverse complement strand
TGTCATGTCAGTCCCTGCAAAGTTAAAATAAAATAAAACCACAAGAAAGAAGAAAAATTGAGTGCGATCCTTCTGAAAACATCAATGACCCATATGTGTCCCATGTTGCCTGGCTCTTGCCCGACCTGTAGTTCCGCACAGCTTCGTGAGCTCCACTACTAGGTCTGGGAGCATGTAGCAGGATTCCATTTCTACAGTCAAAAAAATAATCGCAGCATTTATTGCTTCAATATCAATAAATTCCTTCAAAAACGTTTTCTGTTGATCTCTAAAGCGTAAATATAGTCTAGAATATGCCATGTGACTCCTCAGTGCGGGCTGACATTGATATTGAAGCAATAGATGACCGACATTATTTTTTGAGTCCAGAAATGGAATCCTGCCACATTCTCTCAGACCGATGTGTGTGTTTGGAGCGCCTCTGGGGGACTCCAGGGGACTACAGAGCACACACGCAGAGGTCTGGTAGGAGCATTGTATATGAAAATATTCATGTATGCATTTGTGAATTAAAGGCCACAGTTGCATTTTATTCTGATGCACAAAATCTCTTAAGATGGCATTTCCCACAAGCCTATGTCATGTTGAAGATGTCTGGTAGGCATTGCTGTTCTTTGCCGAATAATCATGAATGGATCTCACTCCTCACACATTTTATTGTTGATTCAAAAAACATCAAGTGTTGTGCTATTTTTTAATTATTTGTATCATTAATCATGTTAAAGTATTTATATTGATTGTGAATGTTAATACACTCTTTTA
Organism: Engraulis encrasicolus; assembly: GCF_034702125.1. Taxonomy (NCBI): domain Eukaryota; kingdom Metazoa; phylum Chordata; class Actinopteri; order Clupeiformes; family Engraulidae; genus Engraulis; species Engraulis encrasicolus. The sequence continues at coordinate 17,623,541 of NC_085867.1, read as the reverse complement.
GGTGTGTGTGATTGTGCATGATGTGATGTGTTCTCATAGAGCAGGTTTTGTATAATGTTATATGTATTTATTCAGTGTTATTTAATGAACATTAGTTTTAAAAAAGTTAAAAAGAAATATAATCACATATTCTACTGTATGCTGTCAGTATGTGCTTGTGCAGAGATAATGCAGTCAAACATGTCAAAATGTGTATGTCAAAATGTTTTCCGTTTTAAGTGATTAAAACAAATGTGTCTCTTATCTGTGTAAGCTTTATCCTCTTGTTTGATTGACAGTATTTTTATGCATTTGTTTGACCTTAAGGATGATTTATCAGCACAGTGAAAGAGCCTCCGTGATCACATCATTGTTTAAAAAGCTGTGGGCCTCTATTCTCTCCAAAGCCTCAATAGAACTCAATAGCAGGGCCGTTGTTAGCCCTAGCCCCCCTTATTAGCCACCCTTTAACGATTTTGCAACAACAACAACCTTAAGGATTACACTTTTCCAAAAACAAATGCAGTAAAGCACTGAATACGAATCACCAAGAAGGCAAGTTAATCTGAATAGAAGTTCCTGTTTGCTTATTTGTTTAATGCTACTTATATCCTACTGCACAGCAAAAAATGCAGGGTGCACAGCAATATGTTATGTGGGGGGGAAACAGGTAGAGGATTGTGCTTTGTGACTGACACCTCGAGAAAAGTGTAATTACTTACACGGATGAAATCTTCCGACCCAAAGTACCAATTTAAAAAAAAATCCACTGTAACTAGTGTTTAAAAATCGGTGTGGTGCTCTTAAAATAATTGTTCAAGAAGACCTTTTGCACACCTGTAGGTGGGCAGGTGCGTAGTAGGATATTATCCCAGTGGGGTTGGCATTCAAGTGTAAAGAAATCCTGCACACTGTCCATTCCACCAACAAGAAGGTCGGATGACCAAAACAATGTATTCAAATTTGTTGGTGGAATGGACAGTGTGCGGGATTTCTTTGCTTTTAAAATAATGAATTCATAGACAAAACCTTAGCAGGTGCGCCAAATCCACCCCTGTCTCTCAAACCTAGTGACGGACCTGCTCAATAGAAAGCATTTATTGTAATAAGGCCATATAGAGAGTAAAATGAGAATATAAGCCTCCCTTCAGGTGCACACAAGATATATGAACAGTAGGCTATACATGTATAAATAATGTAGAACTACTAAAGAAAGAACTGAAGTCAGAAGCTTGGGCAGCTAGGCCCTGGGCTAGTCATGGGCAAGTGGTTAGGAGTTGGGCCTGTAAGCCGAGGATTGCTTATTTGGTCTTGGACAGTGCCAGGTTGATGTGGGGAGTGCAGCGTTCTTCCCCAACCTCCTCCATCACAGAGGTACACTGAGAGAATGGCACTGTCACCCGTCAACACTGATCCATTGGGTCACTTGTTGGGCTGCTTTCCTGCACATGTGAGACTGACATAAATGTAATTTTACTATTATGCGCACTGTATGCTGTGTCAACAACAAAAATGGGACTCACTTTCAGTTTTCTTTTATATATGCGGGGCAGCCTTGGCCCATTGGAGATGCAAGAGTGCAAGGAGGCTAGCAAAGGGAAGCATAGCTATCAGCAGTAGTGACAGTAGGACAGGACAGGCTGTGGATGCTCAACTCCCTCTCCTCTCTCATTACTGACAGCTTCACCAACAAGACAACCAGGAAGCTAGGATCCTGCCAAACCCCCCACCCCCACATGGGGCAGACGTCTGTCTTGCA
>NC_085867.1:17459303-17619303 GCF_034702125.1 Engraulis encrasicolus | reverse complement strand
CCTGGCACACCCCCAAAGGTTCCAACCATCCACGTGGCCAACAACACCCTGGAAAATGTGGACCAATTCATGTATCTGGGTAGTCTTCTATCCACAAGATCTGACATTGATGCAGAAATCCACCACCGAATTGGGTGTGCCAGCGCAGCTTTTGCTAGGCTGAGGGACAGGGTATTTGAAAACCGTGATATCCTGACTAAAACAAAACTCATGGTGTATCGAGCCGTTATTCTTCCCACCCTGCTCTACGGAGCTGACAGTTGGACTACTTACAGTAGACATCTGAAAGCCCTTGAGCAATATCACCAGCGATGCCTACGTAAGATCCTTAGGATCAGCTGGGAAGATAGACGCACCAATATCAGTGTCCTACAAGAAGCCAACATCCCAAGCATCACCTCAACTATTGCTAAGCACCAGCTACGATGGACAGGTCATGTGATACGCATGTCAGACAACCGCCTTCCAAAACGAATTTTGTATGGCCAACTAAAGGAAGGAAAGCGTACCCAAGGAGGGCAGAAGAAGCGGTACAAAGACATGATAAAAGTACATCTCAGAAAGTGTAGCTTCAATGTCAATAACTGGGAGGAGGCGGCCCTCCAAAGAGATATGTGGAGAAGGTTGGTTCATGAGGGTACAGCACAACTAGAAGAGGACCTCCACCATGCTGCAGAAACAAAAAGGCAATTGAGGGAAGGAGAGAACCACTGCCAAAATGAATCCTCACATCCAAACAACTATCTCCAGGACAACAATCAACATATGCCCCCACTGCAATAGAGACTGTGGATCAAGGATCGGCCTCAACCGTCATCTGACGACCCACAAATGACCAGACCCAACGTCAGGAGGACAATCATACTCGTTTCGAGTGATCGCCGATGATGATGGTGTGTGCGCGTGTGTGTGTGAGAGAGTGTGTGTGTGTGTGTGTGTGTGTGTGTGTGTGTGTGTGTACACACATAATCCCATGTACCATTGTGCAGGGGGCCAGGTTTCCATCTGTGATTGCTCTTGTTCACAAGCTGTGATGGGTTAAACTTGAATCATCACCCCGTTAAGACACACCGCCCTGTTATAAATTGGTTGGCAGTTACTAGAATGGGGATGACAAAGTCAAGTTGTGATGAATTACTAAAGCCTCTGTGTAATGTCATTGTGTTGTAGTACTATGTTTGTAAAATCTTTTCAGCGACCATTACAGCACTCCACTGGCGGAACAGCTGCATTATGGGGCTACAGGCTGTGACGCTGACGATTTAAAAATAAAAGAATCACTTCCGGTAAGCTAGTGCTGTTTTTACTAGCTTGGGTGTGCAAAAGCAACACTGCACCACTGTAACCCTGTCTGTGGCCAAACTCAGAGTACTCGGGTACATTGTACAAGGAAGTTAGAATGGATATTCTAACTTCCTTGTACAATGTACATCCCTGTCATACTCTGGTTGCTTATGCACATGGCTATTTGCAGGGCTAATCAATTCATTATAAATGAGCATACAACCTGACAACCTGATTAATTTTTCCCAATTTGGCCACAGACAGGGTTACAGTGATGCAGTGTTGCTTTTGCACATGTATTCAGGAGTTAAAGTTTAACTTTATTGATGTGAGAGTTGAAGTTTAACATTGAATTATCCATAATATATTGTATATTTATTGAGTGGGGTTATGACTTACTAGAGATTATGGAATGTCCTTTTATTACCCACCTGAGGGCCGACAGTTGGGTAATATAAAGGAAATTCTGTCTTCACGGGAATTAAACAAGATATCGATGTGGTTGCTGTGGGTTCTCATGAAAAAAAATGACTCAACGCTTTGAACTCACAAAAAGGTGATATTGATCGAAAAGCAATGATGCAACTTAAGACCGGTACGATCAGATATGAACAGACGGATATGAGCCATGACACTGGGAAAGCAGACAACCTACTAATCCCACGGTCTCTTCTTGAGTACTAGACATTTAGCATCCTGCATCATAGATAAGTTTTATTAACATCCTTTAACATACTGTATTTACTGTGTAGCAACCAAATACATTAGCCCACATTATAGATATCCATATATAGTCTACAATGACAAAAGTAAGTCATAACCCCACTAGATATACAATATTTTATCAAAAGCATTTGCTTATGCCTACAGCTTCAACTCATTGGGGAAGGCTGTCCACAAGGTTGAGGAGGGTGTTTATAGGAATTTGTGACCATTCTTCCAAAAAGCACATTGGTGAGGTCACATGCTGTCCATGTTGGTCAAGATGGCCTGGCTCTTAGTCCCAAAGGTGTTCTACTGGGTTCAGGTTAGGACCTTGGTTTGTCCACTGGTGTACAGCCATGTTGAAAGAGGAAGGGGCATGCTCTAAACTGTTCCCACAACGTTGGGCACATGGAATTGTCCAAAATGTTTTGGTAGGATACCATATCTTTTTGTTTTTTAGATACTTCCATGTTAAACTTCAACTCTCACATCAATAAAGTTAAACTTCAACTCTGACACCAATATGAAGCTTCCATTTAAAACATTTTCAAAGTGAGTCGCCTCCTGAAATAGTAAAGTTCATTGTGAACAGTATCGGTGAGTGGTTTGCCCTTGTATCTATTAGAGGAAGTGACTACTGAAAACCCCCCACAGAGGTATAATTAGAGGTTGAGGTTAGAGGTTTAATTAATAGCCAAGATCAGCCTTACAGGTACTTCTCAGTAACCTTCTCAATACATGTTAAGAAAGTACCTCATTGCCTCGAAATAAGACATGTCACTGAGACTTCTTAAGCAGCATTCCTTTTCAGTTTCCTCTTGTCACCAGAGATTAGCATTTGCATTTAATAAATGCATGCAATGCTGTTCTACCAGTATGTTAAAGATGCACTGTGCAGGAAATGGTCAAAAATGTACTGCAACTAAGCTGCTCAATGAAACTGGGTTGCCTATTGCCAAATTTGATATTTTCATGAAAGTTTACTAAACTCATATTTTCTAGTAGGCCTATGGCCCAAGTACAGTCATGTTTGCAGCTAAAATGTCTATTTCTGGAAATTCAAAATGGCGGACCATGGAGAAGATTCCCCTTTCCATGTATGTAAAATGCCATTTTTCCAGTCATAATGAATACTTTGAATTTGATGGTGGTGGTAAGTTGTCATGAAAAAGGGAAAATTAGTGAATGGGTAGGATCAATTCTAGAAATAAACAACTAACTCTGATTAGCTGAACATTCTTTCAGTGTTATTTCCAGCCACATCTACAGTAGCCTATGTTTCTTTTTTGTGTTGAATTCCCTGAAGCTCATCTCTGTACTAAGCATCTTAATAGCATGACATGGGAATCAATTAAGCCTCTTTGTAAAATTACATGTAACAATTATTTAGGTGTTCCATATTCGTTAATGTGCATAGTATTGCCTGAGGATGTCCAAATGCTATGTGTTGTGGTTGTGGATTTGAGACAGAGTCATAGGGTTATTTCTCACCATTCAGATACAGTGCAGTATATCATTAACTTAATTTCATAGTAGGCATAAGGACTGGTATTCTGGTATTCTGACAGGAGCATAATGAAACATAGACCAATACTACTCCCCAGGGCTGTGTCCTATCCCCATTGCTAATGTCCCTCTTTTCAAATGACTTGTCTTCGCAAACAACTCTTTAACAACCCATCAGCCAAGCTCCTAAAATTTGCAGACTACATCCAGCATGGGGATAAGTCTATGTATCAGTAAGATTGACAAGGTGGCACTCAATGTGGTGCAGTCAACACAGCAAAGTCTGTGGAAGAAATGGTGTTGGACCTCAGGAAGCACGCCAAAATAGCACAGTGTCAAATGCGGGCTCAATTATGTCTGGGAACGATCCTCTCTCAAATTCTGAAGGGAGAGTCCAACAGTAGTCTCTTTTCGAAGATGGGCCCACTGGGGGGCCCGTTCACTCATTACGGAAAAGACTCAACTACATCATAACATTGGTATGACATTACCGAGAGCCTTAAAACATATTACGACTTGATAATCACACTTAATAGGAAGGTAACATATAGGCTCTGTGCAAAGGGGTTTAATGTAATTCTCAAGAAAGGCTTAGGAGAGGAGCAAAACTCAATTTGACCTGTGAGAAAGTTTTAAAGTTCAAGTTTTCATTTTTTTTTTTTTTTAAACACCATGTCGGCCCATCCGTGGCTTAACCGGCTGGGCACTGCACTGCACTCCGGCAACTCAGGTTCCATTCCAGCCTGAGGTCATTTGCCAAGCCTTCCCTGACTCTCATAGTAATGGTGGGGTGGCGTCCGCGCCAAATGTCTTATCCTGTGCGTATCGCTCGGTGCGTAATTCCAAGAGCAGTATGATAAAGGGAAGAAAGGAGTCGCACACTGGAGCTGGATGCAAAATCAAAAAATGTATTAAACAAAGCCGAAAAAATGTAAATAAAACCGACAGACAGGGGACAAACGTTTCGGGTCCATTTTTTCGGCTTTGTTTAATACATTTTTTGATTTTGCATCCAGCTCCAGTGTGCGACTCCTTTCTTCCCTTGACCTTCCCTGACTCTCCCCACACTTGTTTCCTGTCGCCTCTAACTATTCTGCCCCTCCGAATTTCCCTGTGGGGAAGAAGATACTCATTTACTGTTAGAGAATGCTGAAATAGAGAAAAGAAAGGATGCCTTGCTTCCGCATTTCTTTGTTGCATAGTGTACATATCTTTCTTGACAGTTTGGAGTTTTGTGAAATGTAGCCGGCGTTAGTTCTGCCAGGAAGACTCAAGTCACGCGTACATTTTGCAGAGCCAATCAGCCGCTGCCATTTCCTTTATAGTGACGTGTCTAAGTCTCCTAACTTCTTGCTGGCCGAGGCATGGCCGGTCCGAAATCTCCTCCTCCATCCCCACCGCCACCAGTTGGGTCCAGTCTTCCTGTCCGGGGGGTTAAAGGTCCAGTTCCTGCTGCACAGCTACGGCAGGCTCTACTGGATCCGCCGGCGCAAGACCCGGGCTGATGATTGGACCTACGCCAAATACTGTCTGTCTGCCAATTCCATTGTCAACTATGTTAAGATTAATTTCTTAAAAATGAATTCCTCTCTCTGAGTCTTAATGGCTGAACTGTTTGTTTCACTGATGGCAGTCAGCAGCTTGTCTTGTGAAGCTTGAGGAAGCAGTTCAGAGAAGAAAATGCCTTTTAAGCTGTGTATGAACAAAAATAGACAGTTTAAAATCATTCATGGAGCATTACATACTCCTGTGATAGAATAAAAAGCCTGGTAATAAAAAGTTATGGTGGTGGCTCAGGTAGTGGGGGGCAATCGCTATTCCGACATACCGCTATTCCGACATACCGCTATTCAGACAGCCGACATACCGTAGGGTTAGGGTTAGGGTTAGGGTCAGGGTTAGGGTTAGGGTTAGGGTAACTGTATGCACTCTCCCTAAACTTAGTAAAAGCTGAGCAACGTAGCACAAACCAAAGAAATTGCATAACTCGCGCCGGTATGCCGACAATAGACATCAATGTCGGAATAGCGACATGTCGGAATAGCGCCACGTAACCCAGGTAGTAGAGGAGGTTGGAGGTTGCAGGTTCGAGCCCCGCTCTACCTGACCCCATTGATGATCAAGACTTAACCCAATGTTGCTCCTGGTGGCATGGTGATACCCTGCATGGAAGCCACTGCCACCAGTGTGTGAATGTGAGTGTGAATGAGTGAATGTGAGGCATACAATGTAAAGTGCTTTGAGTGCTCAAAGGAGTGGAAAGACGCTAAGCATGTACTGTAAATGCAATACATTCTTCACCTTCCTAAACCATACTTTTATTTTGCTAATTGCGTAGGCCTTCGTGTAGGCCTACATTAAGTGGGTGAGTCCAAAGGTGATCTATATTGACAGTGCAAACAGTAATGAAATGAAGATACAGGGGCTGTAGACATTAGCCAGGCCGTGCAATGCAATGCAAGTTTCTGAGCTCCTGAAAAATCGGCAACTCCTCCCACTTTGTCAGGAAGCAAACAACCATTAGCAAACCAAGGGAGGCGGGTCAACCATGTCGTTTGGGAAATGTCAATTGTTATGCTCTTGGTCAGACCAAGTCTCAAAGAGATTTGAAAGTCAATCATAATCAGACTCTAGTAGACATGCCCCTACGCTGTCAATGTGGCATATGACTACATATGAAAAGAAATGCTTGGGAGCATTGATTGGTTTCCATCTGCGTGGTCCAGCTCTGGAACTACTGCACCTGTTCGCCCCCTCTGGGCTGCGAACGTGCGACCTCATCAACTACAACAGTCCGGCAATGGGACACACAGCACAATACCGCTGGACCAAGAAACTAGTCTCCCGGCCCAACGGCATCGACAGTGTATGAGGCTTTGGGAGGGAGGATTACAAACGTTCCACGCCAACTCTGTTAGTTAGCATCCGTACACTCTCCCCCTTAAACCTCACGCCCATCCCGGGTCAGCGGCACCACTGTGACGGAGGTCATCTTGTACCTGTTCACACCCCTTGGGGATCGAATGTGCGACCTCGCCAACTACAACGGTCCGGCAATGGGAGACACAGTACAATACCGCTGGACCAAGAGACTAGTCTCCCGCCCAACGGCATCGACACTGTATGAGGCTTTGGGAGTATTCAACAGTGTTGCGGACCTTTACTTTCTTTTAAGCTGCTATCCAGTGCCACATATTCCAAATGACCTGCACAATAAAAAAAATGTTTAAGGGGAGATGACCTTGGGCTGGACCTGATAGGAGCAATCTCACCATGATACAGCATTCCCTTTGCCAGCCAGATGTGAGTACCTCCTCTGACAGAGTCCAAATGAAAACAATAGTCAAACAGGCATTCAACAGCTGATAGGCAAAATTTTAGGGGAAAAATTATGCTTTACTTCTGTCATGAATTTAGATAAAAACAGCATATTACAGTTCAGAGTTTGATGTTTTAAGTTGCCTTGCAAGTGTATTAGTTTAGTTATTATTATCTATTTATTTGAGTTATTATTATCTATTTTATTGTTGGGGGAGGGGTACATGGATGATGAAGTGGAAAGCCGGCCTGCCAGACACCTTTGAATGGTAAGTCACAGGTCTAGGGTGTAGAATTCTGGAAGTTTCTTGAGCTCCTCCATGTTGAGCCGACTCATGTAAAACAGGATTAAGGCTTGGTGAGTCACTTCTGAGGGGTCTGGGTGCATCCACATATGCACAGAAAATGTTGAGTCATAAGTCTAAGTTTGCTTAAATGGTTGAAAGGGAAAGTGTGAAAATGCTCTAGGAATTCTGGAAGTTTCTTGATCTCCTCCTTGTTCAGCTGAGTCATGCTGAGAGGAACAGTTGATACCAAAGTAGTCCTAGATACCACATCTCTTAATGGATAGGATGCTGAAATCAGAGTGAAATAGGTAAAGACCCAGTGAGTCAGCTGGCCTACTCCTCCTTTTCAAGAAAGATATGCAGAGTCATGCCACCAGAGAGATGCAGAGTCACCAGGTGAGCACGTGCTGTGGATGTCACATGGGGATGTGTCACAGCTTGTGATGTGTATAGGACCATGGACAGCGCTCATCAATCACCACCTGGTCATTGTAGAACAGCATGGAATGGCCTAAATATGGAGGCCTAAATGTCTTCTACAGCAGTGGTTCACAAACCTTTTTAGCCGGACACCCCTTTTAGCAGTATATTCTCACGACCCCCATCATCCCATATTACAAATGGAAAACACCATTTGCTTTAATTTCAGATCAACAAAAACAGAAATACATTTATTAGTCCTAATAAGTGAGTACTGTTACAAACCAATTTATATTATTGTGGTATGTATTAACCATGTTTTTCCCCTGTTTTTGTGAGAAGTCCTTTCTTTTTGTCACCCTGCTGCTACCTCCGTGAGGCCTCAAGGGGTCCTGGCCCCCAGTTTGGGAACCACTGTACTACAGTTTGTGCAATGGGACTGAAGACTCTACAGACAGAACCTTCTTTTTTCGTGTTGTCCAATTTGACATAACACTTCACAAGTCTTTCAGTAGAATCCAAATTATCCAAATCACTATTATCCTATGCTCTATACATTTAGAATGTCATGGGAAAGGAAGGGGCATGGGCTCCCAGGGGGGTTGCAGCCAGTGTTGCCAAATTGATCTGTTTAGGATGACCGTCTGCGGCTAAAAAAGAGAAGTCGGGCAGGTTTTTCTGTAGATTAATGGGCAAAGAATTTAGTTGTGATTGGGCAGAATTCAGTGCCTTGATGCGGGTTTTGAGCATGTTTCATGCTGAAAATCAGTCACATCTGACAACCCTGAGTGCAACCGAGGGTAACCGGAAAGCTGCAGGGAGGGGGGGGTTCCTCACCCACACATAAAATCTATTTATCTATCTATCACAGCAGTTATCCAAGCTGTGTCTACACCGTTTCCCATGAATAAATGAAGCGAAGGACAGCACTCTTCAGGTTTGTTCTTTGTTTATTCGCCCACGAATGTTTCGGGCAGAGCCCTTCTTCAGCGTGTAATGGCGTTTGCACCCATAGGTGGTATGTGTGCCCTGAAATAGGGTGTACACCTGTGACCCCATGATTGACACCCAAACCAAGTTACATATTACTTCCCCTAGGGGCAGTGAAATCATACCACAATGTGTTACAAAATCTGATATCAAATATCCCAGAATGGATAAGTAAACTTAAATACATAACTAATTTTGAATAATTGAAAAACAAAAACAAAAAACTTAATCATAAAGATAATTATTTGGAGAAGGCTACATAATGCCATTCTTCTAACCGAAAAGAGTCATAATATTTTTTATCCCTATTTACAAAATATTTACAAAACATCTTACACAAACACATCTTACAAGAAACAACTCAGAACCAATTCCTCATTCATGCCTTTTGGAATAAGTGTATCGAGCTGGTGAATCCAATAAGCTTCTCTCTGTAATAACTATCCCTGTCACCACAGGGATAAGTGGTTAAGAATTGTTAAGCAGCCTATTTAGGCAATAGTGTGAGCGCGTCTTCTCCACTTTTTACACCGTTTCCCATGGAAATACCCGAAGATAACAGCAGAGCAGATGTCATACTGGCATGTGTTGCTATCGGTTTCAGTATGTTACCGAGGTTATACACTAGGGACTGGAAAGGTTGTATAGGTTCTTTAGGCAAATAACTAGCAGCTAAGTCAAGTTTAAAACCTGCGTTAATTTGCTTTTATCAGTACCAAGGTCCTCACTAATTCAGGCATCTATAAATATATACAGTGCATGTTGTCAATCAACCGACATACAACATATCCAAACAATATCCACGCAGCACAGCCAAGACCTTTGTGTATGATGATAATATTCTTCTATATTTTTTGGATTTGAAATACTTCTTTCTTTCGAAATTAAAACCTTCTTTAGCCACATTCTCAAGAATCACTGACACAATATGCATTAAAAATAATTTTTGGTTCTCAATACGATTCATTGTTCATATTGTGCTAGTTCGCTGTCAAAGGTCCAGAGTGGGTTTTTTTTCATAGTTTATGCTGCTGACGACTATCATCCTTTTCATGAATATTTGTGACGACCATCCATTTCTCAGTATTTATTATGACTTGAAGATTTATACTTTTCATAGGTGGATCCTCTCCATGTAAATTCACCATTTCGAATTAGCAGTCATACTGTACACAGCTTTGACCGCAAAATAACTCCTCTGCTCAGACCAGTAAATATTAGATTATTTACAGTAAATAGTAATTATTTATGGGAAAGATTTGTGAATGGACAGCATACATGTTGGAAATACCTACAACTACACCGTGGCCCTTTAAGCAGTAACATTGAGTAAAAACACACCATTTTGGCATGGGCCGTTTCTTGAAAATATGAATCAAACCATAACACTGACTGGAAAAAACATGCTGCTCAAGGATTTTCCCTTTTGGTAAACAGATGACTTTACACTCATTTGTGTTACATTTTACAGTCCCAGGAAAAAATGTGCACACCCTTTGAAATTTCTTACATTTCTGTCAAAATTGATCGTAAAACATGGTCTGATCTTCCCGGAACTCTCAAGAAGGAACAATTAGAGTCAGCTTTAACTAATTCCACACAAACATTTACATGTTATCATAGTTTCATTGGCCATAAGACTATAACATTCACAGGAGAGCAAGGCATAAGTAAGTACACCCCTGCATTAAATAGGTTTTAACCCTAAATTAGTTGCGATATCTGCGACCAGACTTGTCCTGTAGTTGCAGATCAGATTAACAAAACAATCTGCATGTGTCTTCTCTCCCTCTTCTTTAGAGAACTGCCTCTCGTCAGCAAGGTTTCTGGGATGTCTGGAGTGCATAGCTTTCTTGACTTCATGCCATATAATCTCAAATGTTTTTTTGTCAGAGCTTTGACTGGGCTATTCCAGAATGTGTATTTCATTGTTATGAAGCCATTCTAAAGTCAATTTGCTTCTAAAGTATGGGTTGTTGTCACATTTCAGCACCCATCCTCTTGTGTGCTTCAACTGTGTGACAGACTTACTCACATTTTTTTCTGTAAAATATCACAATAAACTTGAGTTCATTGTTCCACTGATAATAGCAAACTGTCAAGGGCCTGAGGCAGCAAGGTAGCTGCATATAATGATGCTCCCGCCACCATACTCAGAAGTGGAGATGTAACCAAGAATAGCTAAAAATGGGGTTCATTCTGCCAATCTAAAATTAATGGGGTTTCTGACCAAAAAAATATTGCTGCACCTTTGAGGTTTGCAAAAAAGCATTTATATGCTTCATAATTACTGCTAAATATTCTGGAGACCAACGTTGAAACCAAAGTTGAATTGTTCAGGGGAACACACAATGTCATGTTTGGAGGAGAACTGGAGAACCACACCTTCACCAAAACATCATCTCCACTTTTGAGTATGGTAGCAGGAACATCATTATATAAAGTTACCTTGGTGCATCAGGCCCTTGTCAGTTTGCTATTATCAGTGGAACAACGAACTCAGAAGTTTATTGAGATATTTTACAGAAAACATGTGAGTTAGTCTGTCACACAGTTGAAGCACACAGGAGGATGGGTGCTGAAATGGGACAACAACCCATATTTTAGAGGCAATTGACTTTAGAATTGCTTCATAACAATGAAATACACATTCTGGAATAGCCCAGTCAAAGCTCTGACAAAAAACATTTGAGACAATATGGCATGAGGTCAAGACATGACATCACTCCAGACATCCCTGAAACCTTGCTGAAGAAGGGCAGTTTTCTAAAGAAGAGGGAGACAAAATGCATCCAGATTGTTTTGTTAATCTGATCTGCAACTACAGGATACATCTGGTTGAGGTTATTGTGACTAACTTAGGGTTAAAACCTATTGAATGCAAGGGTGTACTTACTTATGCCTTGCTGTCCTGTGACTGTTTACATCTTATGGCCAATGAAAATATGAAAACTTGTAAATGTTTGGGTTGAATTAGTTAAAGCAGACTCTGGTTGTTCCTTCCTGTGATTTCCAGAAAGATCAGACCATGTTTTATGACCAATTTTGACAGAAAGGTAAGACATTTCAAAGGGTGTACAAACTTTTTCCTGGGACTGTAAATGAGGGTGTCTACCGTACACAAGAGAGACAGATGCCCTAACAAGCATGACATGTTTTTTTCTATTTACGTGAAGATTTCATTAATTACACTGAATGACAACCATTATTAAAGCCTCATACCACCTTCACTGTATTCATTGTGCATGCTTTTGTTCCGTGTTACCAAGGATGAATTACTCTTTTTAATATATATTCTATGTATTTTTTCTGTTGCCCAATCTTGCACTTTATATGTCTGTATGTGTGTTGTATATGTATGTTGTGTGTTGTACTCTATGTGTAATGTATGTGCTATGTCTAATTGTCTATGCCCACACCCAAAGTCTATGTCTATGTCTGAATGGGAAATAAGAAGCATAATTTCAATTCTCTGTATGACCAGCGCATGTAAAGAAATTGACAGTTGTGATTGACAGTAGTTGATAGTGACACCGAGATATTTTTTATAGTATCCTTTGCTTTGTAGTCTTAAGTTTCAACCATAATGGCAATCTTTAGCCTTTCCATCTTTTCCCAAATATAATTACTTTGTTTTGTCTGTGTTCAGTTGAAGACATTTTTCAGACATCCAGTTGCTAATTTGGTCAGAGAGATTGAAGGGGCATAGTCAATGGTTACATGGCTAGGTGTCATCAGCATAGCTATGGTAATGTGTTGCATTTTCTCCATAATTTGTCCAGGTGGCAGCATAAAGGTTGTAATAGCAGTGGTCCTAAGATGGAGCCCTGGGGGATCCCACAGTTCAAAAACATTGGTGAGATATGGTTCCAATGGCAACAGAGAAACTTCTTTGTTGTAAGTAAGACTTGATAACTGTACCGGAAAAAAACAACCCAGTTTTCGAGTCGATGCAGTAGTACTATGTCACGGTCGACAGTGTCCAAGGACACTTGCAGTAAGAGAGCTGGAGAGAGGTTTCAGGTGGACGGCGAATAACCAGGGCTCTCCTCCAATGTCCCCCGATTGCTGTCCTGGCCTAGCCTGGCTCTCATGCAGAGCCTACGTGCATTTCAGCTCAACTTTTTGAGCTTGCACGAGGGTCTGGAAATCTTAGACGAGACCGAACGGAATCAGAAATTTCAGTCCAATCAGAATAGCGGGGTGGGATATATAGTACAAGTCAGTGGTTCAAGTAGTATGTGATTTTAAAAAAAGCCACGTGAATTCTTCAATGAGGTTCGAGATCCTTTAAACACACCCACGCCTTTCCAGAGCTAAGCGATTGACAATGTTCCAGATCAATCGCGTGAGAACCAGGTTAGTCCTGGCCGCCCTAGTTAGTATCTGTTACGTTGTATTTGTTCATGTGATATATTGATTTACTCTGCAAATAGCACACCTAATATTTGCATTAGCTACAAGAGGCTGAAGTGGATACAGTGAGTCCAATATGTATTTGATCCCTTGCTGATTTTGCCGGTTTGCCCACTAATAAAGACATGATCAGTCTATAAATTTATGATAATATGTATTCAAACATGGAGAGACAGAATATCAAAAAGAAATTCCAGAAAATAACTTAAAATAATATATTTTAATTTATTTGTATTTAATTTAGGCCAATAAGTATTTGACCCCTCTAGCTAAAGAGGATAAAGTGCTTTGTGGCAAAGCCCTAGTTGTCTAGCACTGAGGTTAGATTCTTCTTTTAGTTAATGACAATGTTTGTGCATATAGTAGAACATATTTTTTGCCCATTTTTCTTTGCATATTATCTCTAAAACATTAATAGTTTGTGGCTGTAGCTTGGCAAATGGGAGGTTCAGTTCTCTCCATAGAATTACTATAGGGTTAATATTTGGAGACTGTCTCGGCCACTTCACGACTTTAATATGCTTCTTATTGAGCCACTCCTTCGTTGCTTTGACTGTATGTTGTGTATTATTGTCATGTTGGGAGATCCAAAAATGGCCCACCCTTCAGTGTAGTGGTGGAGGGAAGGACGTTTGCACTCAGGATTGCACATTACATGTCTCCCTCCATCCATTCATTGACGATGCGAAGTTGTCCTGTGCCTTGACCAGACAAGCACCCTCAAACCATAATGATACCACTTTCATGCATGATGGTGAGGAGGGTGTTCTTGGGATCATAGACAGCAGTACTCTTTCTCAAAACACATTGAATTGTGATAATGCCAAACAGATGATTTTGGTTTCATCTGACTACAGCACCTCCTTATCATATCCTAAACCAGTCTGATGTCTGTTGGCAAACCTCAAGTGGGACTGTGCAGGTTCCTTCTGAAGTAGAGGTACCATGTGTGCACTACAGGATTTTAAACCTCTGTGGCACTAAGTGCTACCAGTAGTTTTTTCAGTGATTTTGGTCCCAGTAACTTTGATATCATTGCCTAGTTCATCCCGTACAGCTCTAGGGTTATTTCTCTCTGTTCTCATGATTATCAAATCCCTACAAAAGGTCAAATCTTGTATAGAACCCCTGACAGGCTGATGGATAGTCATTTTGTATTCCTCACATTTTGGAAGAAATGCATCCACAGCTGGGTCATTAATACCCAGTCTCTTTCTTCTGGCTTTGCAGTCCATTTAATGTTTGTTCAGGTCTAAAATCGTGTCCCTGATATCATTTGACCACTCTTTGGCCTTTCCCATGCTGGTGAGGTTGGAGTGTGACTGATTCACTCATACTAACTGATTCTGCTGTTTCAATGTGTCTTTTATGCATGTTAGTATGTACAGGTGTCTTTAATTCAGATGACAAGTTGATCGGAAGTGTCCATCTGGTCTGTGGGCCCGGAACTGTAATCAGTTGGCAGGGGATCAAATACTTATTTTGCTCGATGAAATGGAAATAAATTAATATATATTCTCTTCAGTTAATTTCTGGATTTTCTTTTTGATATTCTGTCTCTCCATATTAGAATACATATTATCATAACATTTATTGACTGATCATGTCTTTTTTAGTAGGCAAACCAACAAAATCAGCAAGGGATCAAATACATATTGGACTCACTGTATACAAGGTACGAGGAAGTTGGAAAAAAGGTGGGATAGATAGTTGATAGTTGGGTAATTTGTGTCCTGTCTTCACAGGAATTAAACAAGATACCATGAGGTTTATTGCTGTGGGTTCTTGTGAAAAAGATGACTCAACGCTTTGACACTCACAAAAAGGTGATTGATCCAAGAGCAATGATGTTACTATGAGACAGGTACAATCAGATCTGAACACAGGGCCGGCGCTAGGCATAGGCAAAGTGGTCGCCTAGGACGCCATATGTCTTGGGGTGCCAGAAACACTTAAAAGTGTCACAAAATTAGAAAAATGAAAATTAAATAGAAATAAAACTGTATACTTTACATTGGCTTATTATTCAAGGGCACTCAGTGTAATAGATAGGTACTAGATCATATGCTCTTGATAAGATGTACGACGTTATGTTTACAATGCCAATTTCTAAATGATCAAAAATGTTTGCTTGCCTACGCAACAAATTGACTAGAACCGGTCCTGTCTGAACAGACGGATATGAGCCATGAAACTCTGACTAGGAAAGTACACAACCTACCAATCCCACGGTCTCTTGGTGA
Source organism: Engraulis encrasicolus (assembly GCF_034702125.1). Classification (NCBI taxonomy): domain Eukaryota; kingdom Metazoa; phylum Chordata; class Actinopteri; order Clupeiformes; family Engraulidae; genus Engraulis; species Engraulis encrasicolus. Next base: position 17,604,134 of record NC_085867.1, on the reverse strand, counting down.
GTATAAACATACTACGTACTACTACTACATATATACTTTCATAAAAAGCGTAGCAACACCCTGTAACATACATGGGCTTACTATATTTACTGTGTAGAAACCAAATACATCAGCACACATCATAGATATCCAGAGGTCTAGAAGTAACCCCACACCATAGATATACATTATATTACCAAAAATATTCACTTATACGTACAGCTTCAATTCATCTGAGAAGGCTGTCCATAAGGTTGAGGAGTGTTTATAGGAATTTTTGACCATTTGGTGAGGTCACACACTAATGTTGGTCGAGAAGGCCTGGCTCTCAATTTGGTATACCAAAACATTATGAACAATTTCATGTTAAACTTCAACTCTCACATCAATAAAGTTAAACCAACTATCACATCAATAAGGAAACTAAAGCATTATACATCCATGTAAAACATTTTCAAAGTGAGCCGCATCCTGAAATAGCAGTAAAGTTCATCATGAACCGTCTCAGTGAGTGGTTTGTCCTCGTATTTTTTTTTTTTATCAAAGAGGAAGTGACAACTGACACCCCCCCCCCCCCACACACACACACACACACACACACACAGCCGTATATTCTAGGTCAGTTTAATTAACCCTAACCATATCACTGAATGTGAAGAAGTTCTAGTCAGAAGTTTTTCATGAAACAGGAGGACGTTCTGTGATTAAGGAGTTATCACGAAATTTGGAATATTATTGATGTACCTCGTTGTGTGAGTGTGTATCTGAGACAGAGAATGCTATGTTCTTGGAGACAAGTAACTTTCCATTTTGATTAACAAAATACTATGTTTGTACCATCATGCATGGGTCTGCATTAGTCGCTGCTTGCACAATGAATGGAGAGTAAGAAATTACCGCACAAATACACCTAGCGTGACGCGATTGAAGCGACAGAGCGATACGAGTGATTGAAGCGACTACAGTATGTCCGTTACAAGCAGAAGGCAAAGCATTCAAACATTCCCATTGGCTGTGGTCACTGACCTCTATACAGTCATTGGCTGTCGCGGCTGGTCGCCAAACCGTGTCATAGAAAGTTGAAAGGATTTCAACTTCAAACTGTAGCTCTCGTCGCGTAAATCGCCTATTTTCTCCACAATCGTCTTTGTCGCGCGATATACTTTGTTCAAAAGTAAAATCTCAGCGTGTCATTGTGAAAACACATCTGTTAAAAAAACAAAACACACTGATGTATGACAAGATTTAGACACAGACAATAAAACACATGCTTTGAAAATTTAACACTATTCTGCCATGTTACAAAGTTGCATGCTTTATATTACATTGCATTTGTTTTATTTTGCATTTATTTGTTTTACTTTGATTGCTTGTATGCTAAACAAGGCGAATAGCACAATGGTACTAAAGTGTAGAATATGGAGTATGGCATTGACTGACTCACATACTGTAAAACCTAGCCTGATGCCGCCAAGAGTAGCCTTTTGTCTTCATCATCACATGTTAGGTAATGTGAACATGCTAGTTTGTAGAAATAGTGTCATTTTCAGAACACAACCAAGCAAGACCACTTGAGCAAACTGACTGAACATGATATAATGTTGATGATGTCATGTATATGTCAGCTGCATAGTGTGTCTGTGAAAATGTATTGTATTTCGTGAATACCTCATACCTCATAACCAAACAAAGTAGCCTATATTGACTTGATTGTCATTGATGATTGTCATTACAGCATGTTGACGTAACCCCATATTTATATCATATTTAGATGTTTGAAAATTTGTGAACATAACCAATACACAAAAAAGGTACATAAGCTCACCTACACACTGCTGTATTTAGAGTGATGTACTGTTTGAGATATATTTTGCTTCGGTTTAATGTCATGTACTGTAAGGTGAAGTTTTGTAATGTACAGTATTGAATTTTGGGGTCTTGTGAAAATGTACATTCTGTGAGACTGAATAGACTGCTCCAAAAAGAAAGACTGCTGTGTTTTGTATAAAGCAGACAACTGTTTTAAAGTTGATCTAATTTGTTTTCTCATTTGGCGCTTTTGTGTGTCTTTTGACATGAAAGTGAGGTTTTGACAAAAGATTGTAAGGTTTTTATGGCAATGTTTATGCTTTTATAGCAGAGCTTCATGTTGCCATATATGTGAAGGGTTTATCTCCAAGTGTTGAGAGTAATTGGCCTCACTCCTGAGGAGGCAGATAGGCCTATAGCCTCTATATATTTTTTTATTCATTCACGAGAGGTTCCGGATCAGCCATAATAAGTCCCGGAACACAGGGGGGTCAAAATTACGAGGTGGGGGATCCTGTTCCGGCATGATCCGGCTCAAATTAAGCACTGGCCACATGACCACGGATCTGACAACAACTGTGTGAGAGTGTGAGATGCTGTTGAATAGAAGCCAACAGTATAATTACAACTGAATTGATTCACTAGTGGTTTAGAAAAATCTGGTCATTATTTTTTAAAAAGATGTTTTGTCTACAGGCCGAACTGAGTGCCGTACAAATCTGTGAAAAAAAAATTGCTTTACTTACTGTCATGAATTCACATAAATGCATTAAAGCTCACAATTTGATTCTTAAATTTGTCTATCAAACGTTTTCACAAGTATTAATTTAGTTATTATTATACTGTATTTTGGTGTTTGGGGGAGGGGTAGGCCTACATAGATGGTGATCTGGGCTCCTATACTAACTAAGTGGATAAGCCTGCCTGCCTGACACCTTTGAATGGTTAGTCACAATGACTAAGAGAATGTACATGTAAGTGGATTTTCACATATAGCCACTAGGACGTTGTAATAGTCACTAAAAAAATGTAACTAGTACTACACCACCATGACAGTGCACAGTGCCTTTGGCACAGCTAATTTATAATAGGGGTAGTGTCTCAAGAGGTTACAGTATGTAGACCAAACTCAGTCCTCTCTCTCTTTTTAAATGTTTTTTTTTTGGGGGGGGGGCAGTTTTTATTTAGACAGTACAGTGAAGAGTGGGACAGGAAATGAGTGGATGAGAGAGATGGGGGAGGGTTGTGAAATGACCCGGGTGGGGATTCGAACCCGGGTCACCTACGTGACGTAGCAGTCCAGTGCCCAGCCAACTAAGCCACGGCTGGTCCTGAACTTAGTCCTTTCAAAAGTGGACCAACAGAAAATAACTCCGTTCTATTTGTTTTCACAATGTGTTTGCATTACAAAAAGGACCAGGTGCTCTTTTTCTTGTCCCATTAAGCTTTTATAGTCAGTCCTCTTTTTGATCACACCTGGCCCTCTAGAGCTCTCTAAAAATGTGTACACCTAGTCACAGGTGTAACTTGTCAGGACTATTTAGCGCACCGTCTGAGACCAAGTCAACAAATATCTCAGACTGGTTCACTTATGAGGGGTCTGGGTGCGCTTCGGTGCATTCACATATGCACAGAAAATGAGTCACAGGTCTGAGTTTACTTAAATGATTGAAAGGGACTAAGTGTGAAAATGCCCCGAGAATTCTGGAAGTTTCTTCATCTCCTCCTCGTTGAGCTGAGTCATGCTGAGAGGAATAGTTGATACCAAAGTAGTCCTAGATACCACATCTCTTAATGGATAGGATGCTGAAATCAGAATGAAACCGGATTAAGACCCAGTGAGTCAGCTGGCCTACTCCTCCATTTTAGGTAAGATATGCAGAGTCATGCCACCAGAGAGATGCAGAGTCACCAGACGAGCACGTGCTGTGGGTGTCACATGGGGATGTGTCACTGCTTGTGATGTGTGGCCCCTACCTCCATGTGTGGCCCAGAAGAAACAAATAGGACCATGGACAGCACTCATCAATCAGCACCTGGTAAATCATCTAATAGAAGAGCCTGCCCTTACGGAAGGAAAATATATTTTTGAATATATGAAATGAAAATATATTATAATATACTACAATATATTGTTTGCCAATATATCATTTTATATTGTACAGCAGTATATTGCACAATATAAAGTGATATATTTTGCGGTATACGAGAATATAGACATTATTGCCGTTTTCGTATATTGACTTATGTATTGCATTATACTGTGAAATATATTGTTGCATATATGGAATTATATCCCATATAGTATATGACTTGTATTATACTACAATATATTGTTGCATATATTGAATTATACCCCATAGTATATGGCTTCTTGATGAATCATATATTGATTTATGTATTGCATTATACTGTACAGTATATTACTGCATATATTGAATTATACCCCATAATATATGGCTTACTGATGAATCATATATTGAATAATGTATTGCATTATACTGTACAGTATATTACTGCATATATGGAATTATACCCCATAATATATGGCTTATTGATGAATCATATATTGATTAATGTATTGCATTATACTGTACAGTATATTACTGCATATATTGAATTATATCCCATAATATATGGCTTATTGATGAATCATATATTGATTTATGTATTGCATTATACTGTAAAGTATACTGTTGCATATATTGGATTATATCCCATAGTATATGGCTTATTAATTAAATCATATATTGACTTATGTATTGCATTACACTACACAATATACTGTAACGTACTTTATACAAGGCATTTATGAAGTAGACCAAACATCAATTCAATTCATTCAACTGTTGACATTGGTTTATTAAAAACATGAAACCAACCGACCCTTTAACACCACCGCTCACACATGCAGAGACAGAGGGGCAGACAGGCAGGGAAACGACTTGACAACGACACCGGCCAACAGGCCAAATGCTGGTGAAACTTGCCTGTGGCCAGTAACAATTTCAGTCTCCCACTTTGGCCAGTAATTTGTACTTAATGTAAATGCAGAAATATTCTAAAAAAAAAACCCAAATAAAACAAAACAAAAAACCCCAAATAAAACAAAAAGAAAACAAAACAAAAACTGTGGCCGGTAAGCGAAACACCTCACATAAAGCACTGGCACACACAAACACATACGCGTGCCCGCGCCCACACACACACACGCGCGCGCGCGCGCGCACACACACACACACACCTTCAGATATATTTATAAAAAAAAAAAAAAAAAAGTGAAGGTGAATTCAGGGGCAGACCGCCCGCAGCCTCAGTCACTCAAGGTCAACAAGAGGGCTCATAGGCCTGTCCATGGACTTCTTTTTCTCTTGGTGAAGCAGTTCACAGATTCTTTTATTTAGCGACATCCGGATCTCCCCCATCCTCGCACCTGGATGTGCCTGAGCAACAGCATCTGCAAAAGTAAAGTAAAAAGAATGTTAACTCTCTAACCCATTGTGCAGGCGAGACGTTCCATTTCTTTTTCCGTTGGGAAGCGACAAGGAAGCAGAGGCTGGTGACGTAAACAAGCGAGGCGAGCGGGCGGGAAAGTTGGGCTCGGCTGAAAGATATGCTAATGAAACGTAGTGATGGGAAAAAGTTCAGTTTCAGTTACAATCTAGGGCCACACATTCCAAATGGCCTTGTTTTACCTGTCTAATTCAACCATGTGATCGTTCCACCATCGAATCACCAGGCTGAATTGGACAGGTAAAAATAGGTCACCTGGAATATGTGGAACTGGATTGTAACTAAAACTGAACTTTGTCCCATGAAGCGGTAGCAAGTGGGAGAGGTTTCAAATGAAAGTTATTTCATGGAGTTATGTTACAACATTGTACTTGTAGGTAAACACTTGACAGCAGAGCCATGCATGTCCATAAAACAGTATATGAGAACATATAATTGTCGGGAGGAAATGCACGAGGATTCATTCTGCCCTTTACGCCAACTATTTAACTGGACAAACAACATTGCTCGACACGCCCAACCCCCACCTGCTTACATGCTTACCATAACCATCAATTTCAGACAGAGTATTCACTATGGCTGGGAATATTACACCATTCAATCATGAAAGATTAATCTTCTCCATGGCTGTGCAGTACATTAGGTAGTAGTAGTTTCAATGAGCAGCATAGTCACAATAACTAATCTGGGAACAATCCTAAACAGTGCATCTTTAAAAGGGCAGGCAACTATTTAGGGGTAACACTTAAAATTGTTGACCTGGGTGTGTAAAATATCTTATTATTCATTTTTTGTTTTGTTTTACATATCCTCAGAGGAAGAATGTTGCTAAGCTAGCGAGAATATATGGACCAAAGTCCTGTAAATGATTTGGGAAACATTTATTTTGTCTCTTGACTGACTACCAATGCTCATACAGAGTCCACATAGCAAGTGAAAAGCCAGAGGGCAAGAGGGAGTATAAAACACCACACCACCTACAATGAAAAGTAAGTCCATTCCCCTCCTTCACAGACCCAGGTTTTCAGCAGTGATTTGCCGCCAAATAGTAGTTCATGCTCTATGACCTCTTTCAAGTCACTCTGGATTAAAGTGTCAGCTAAATGTAATGTAACAAGTGTACTTCTTGTTAGAAAAAATGGAACAGGTGCACAGAACGCTGAAATTGTGTTTGACCAATGTGCAGTTGAAACTTGAAGGGTATGCCACTAGTTTGGGGCCAAATACACCGTTGGTTCATGAAGGGTTTTATTTTTCATGTTAAGCATTGTGTTACATTCTCATACTCCTTCCTTTCAATAGTCTGAAACAAGTGCCCAACATTGCCCAGCTTTGTAAACCCAGGTCAATGATTTTAACCACATTTAGCCCAATGAACCCTTGAATGTAACATGTTACATCAGCAAGTTTCACACATTCAATGTGCAGTTAATAATGTAGCTCAAGTAAACTCTAAATCTGGATGTCCTAACCCACTGCCCCTGACCCATCCAGTCTCAGTACCCCCCCCCCCCCACACACACACACACCGTCCTACAACCAACCACACCTTCACCCTGCAATAAATAACTAGGTTACATCCATTCCATAATTAACATAAAAATAATAAAAACAGGGATACATTCATGTCTACATATCCCCCTCCCAACTTTTACCCTAGCTTCCATCCCCACCAGCAGTACCAACACTAGCTGCAGAGGTCCATTTTGTCCCACTCAATCTCTCTTATTCCCGGTTTATTCAGTAGCTTGATTGAATGAGGTATAAAGGATTTTTTGAAACGATTATATTTGCACCAAGGGAGTCTGAACCTCCTCCCAAAGTTCAGATAGATGTATTCCCCATTTAGTGCATGATCACCAGTGAGTGAGCATAGTAAAGGCACAGTATTGCTTACCATTTCAAGTACTGGAATGCACACCAGTCCATGTGACTATTTTTTCCTCCAGACCATCGCTGCATACCTCTCCAGCAACCTCTGCAAAAAAAGTTAAAAGAGCAACAGAAAATTAACATTCACTCACACACTTAACCTTAAATAGGCACAAGGATACCCACCAAGCTCATCACTTCTATATCATTGTCAGAATTGTGAGCTAAATCTGGGGGGGGGGAAGTTCGGTAGACTGGTGGAACTACAGCATTCTAGCTCGCAGTCGCAGAGCGTCGTAGTGGCACTCTGTGTCTCGTCCCGACAACAGGGAAGACAAGACATTGAAATCGCAGCAGCCAGCATCGTTAACAGTTGCACGTCTGTTCTTGGCACGAAGGCACTCTTTTATGAAGATGATGAAGCGAAGGAAGACTTAAACTCATGCATGTAACTGGCGAGAATGAATTCCGATGAACAAGAATGACTCGCGCATTCGTTTAAGAGTAAACATGAACACCAACATGACTCAATGAATGCAATTGCTGTGAGCAAAGCAAACTCCGAACTATCACAGAGTAGCTGAAGACAACGACGTGTAGGCTACCGTTTTGAAATTCACCAATTTGACGACAAGGCTTCGTTAACCTCTAACAATAGCTCTACAAGAACGGTACAGTGCAGTTAGTTCGTGAGCAAGTTACTCAAAAAACCTATTGATGTTACCACAATGGGAAAACCGAAGCAGCAACAGCTATGCTTTACCAAAAATAATGCAGGACATTGCCTCGTTTTATTTTACTGAAGTGCCCATTTTTTAAGCAAGTTAGCGATGTGCATTTAGATCTTGTCGCACTTCACTTCTGCTTTGATTCCCTTGCGTTAGCCGAGTAAGCTAGGCGGCTATTAATTGAGGCCTGGCTTATAGGCTGACGTTGGGGCTCAGCAGTATTAGCCAGATAGATGTTGCTAACGTTCTCTGACAAGCCAAATAAAGTGGGCTCACCTGAAATTGACCACTACAACCATATAATATCGACCCAAGTATTACGTTTACGTTTTCAAGATGTGTAGAACCAGACCTACTGTCAATGAGAACTACACACCATTTCGACAACGCAAATATCGCTAGTAGTACAACAGCTTGGTAGCGCGGGAAATTCAAAAAAAATAACGTATTTCTAGTCCTTGGGGGAAAAAATGAACAAACATCCAACTTCGATAACCACTTGGCTAAACTTTGCACATCAACCACTGTAGACGTTTCAGACTATATGCTTGTATATTTATGTTAACAAATTAACAAACTTCTCTTTATAACTTACCTCGAGGCGGCTGGTTGGTTTGTGTCACTGTGGTGGGGAGTCTGGCTGGCGACAGTGTGGAGCTAAAATCCGGACCGCGCTCGAGCCGAGACGGCTCTCTCGCCACTTTAGCTTCAGGTTGTGACGACGTGACGTAGGCGCGTCATACGTGATATGAGAGCTGAGATGATTCAATCAGAGACTCCTGTATATTGATCAATATATTATTATATATGGCCATATATGGTCCACCTAAAATGACTTTATAATGTCGAGTAAATGTCCAATGTCGTGCAAAATGTGCTTGCTGAACTAAAAACATCAAGAAATACAGACTGAATAGTGGAATACAGTTTTGTTTTGCCAGCCATATATTTTAAAATATATTGATCAATATATAGTAATATGTTGTTCAATAATATATTGCTATATATTTTCAAATATATGAGCGTGTTTGTGATATATTGTGATATATTTTCTAATGTATTGCAGTATAAATTGTAGTATATTGCAGTATATTTTCCTTCCGTAAGGGTGGAGTCCTCCTTTTCTTAGAAAATGAGTAAATGAGGACTCCAGGATCTTCTATTAGATGATTTACCTCTTAACTTTACTCCTTTACTCCTGAACCAGCTTCTTAGTGGGCCTATATCCCATTGTTGAGCAGCATGGAATGGCTTCTATCATCACTTAAAGGGGTATGCCACTATTTTGGGGCTTAATACAGTTAAAATCGTTGGCTGGGGTTTATAATGGTGGTAAAGTGTCTTATTTTTCATGTAAGCCGTTGCCTTGCTTTAAGACAAGTTAAAAGAGGGAATATGTCGCTAAGCTAGTGAAAGTCAATGTATCCATGTAGCATGCTACAATGCTACATGGATACATTGACTTTCACTAGCTTAACGAAACTGTAGTAAGCCCCAAAATAGTGGCATACCCCTTTAAATATGTAAACATCTACTACAGCAGTGGTTCACAAACCTTTTTTGACGACCGTCTTTTGGCCCAAAGTATATTTTCACAACCCCCACCCTCCTATATTCCAAATGGTAAACACCATTTGCTAATAGTGCTCAAGTTTAATGTCAGATTCACAACGAAAGAAATACATTTATTAGTCATATAGGCATGAGTGAGCATGTTACAAACCAATTTATGGAATTATGGTAAGTACATTGACGAAAGGTTCCTTCTTTCTGGAACCCCCCCTGCAGTACATCTGCGAGCCCCCTAGGGGTCCCGACCACCCATTTGGAGACTATTGTCTTGCCATCGGACTGAGGACTTTACAGACAGAACCTTCTTTTTTTCCCCTGCATTGTCCTGTAACATACAGTTTGACAATAACACTTCACAAGTCTTTCAGGATAATCCAAATGATCCAAATCCTTTCATTGGTAGTGGCTGGGCTGGGCATTTAAATTAAATAACAGTGATTAGTTTTTATACCATCACAAATGGTCCCATACCTAAAGCAAAATCTGGCGTGTGTTTTTGAGATATTGGGGTAGTGAGTAACCTCAACTATTCTTGTTTCAAGAAGACCAAAACCAAAAAGATTATGATCATCTCTCAAAAAGAAAACATTTCAATTAGTGTTCACAGTATCTAGCAAGATTTCAGTTTAGTACATGGTTTGGAATGCATTCCAGCGTGGGAAAGGAAAGGGCATGGGCTCTCTATAGGGGGACTGCAACAGGTGTTGCCAGATTGAGCTGTTTCGGATGCCCGCCAGTCTGCAGCTAAAATAGAGGCGTATCGGGCTAGGTTTTCTGTGGATTTATGGCCATAGAAATCAATAGAATTTATTTCAAATTGGGCAGGATTTAGTACCTCCGGGCGGGTTTTGAGCATGTTTTGTGCTGGAAATCCTTAGTCACATCTGGCAACCAACACAGAATAACTGTAAATCTGCAGGGGTTGATCACCCACACGCAAAATCTATTTATCTATCTATCACAGCAATTATTCAAGCTGTGTCTACAGTTTCCCATGGAAATACCCGAAGTTAACAGCAGAGCAGATGTCTGGCATGTGTTGCTATCGGTTTCAGTATGTTTGTTACTGAGGTCATAGGGACTAAAGGTTGAAGAGAATCACTAGGCAAATAACTAGCAGCTACTGTAAGTCAAGTTTCAAACATGCTTTCATTTGCTTTTATCAGTACCTCACTAATCCAAGCATCTATGATATATACAGCATTGTCAAACAATATACATCATATCCATACAGTATCCTTAACTATATGCATTGCTCACATTTTCAAAGTGTTACTGCTGTGGGTGATGTGCCAGAAAGCAGCTTACACTGAAATTCTTCTGTTGGATCTACTTAAGTAGGCTACCTAATGCGGCTCAGAGACTGAGTAAGGGATCTGGAAAGGCCCTGTGCCCTATTGCCCATATAAACACAACTACTAGCATGTGCCAGCCAACGTCAGCTACACCCTTTCCCCTAGTCACAGACTGATCTCTGTTTCTTTGCCCTCTATGTTACATGGTTGACTATCTGCATTGCATCATGTGGATTAGGGCGAAGAGTGTTACCATGTCTAAAATCCTGGATATAGCCTCCCTTTCTGACCTATTGGAAGGTAAAAGACTAGAACACAGAACAGAATGAAACTATACAAATTGGGGGTTTGAACATGTTGCATGCTTTTTCAACAACATGATAAAACCGCTGCTAATTGTTCCAAAAAATAAAATTTGTCCAAGCGGAAGTTACGCTTTTGTTGTCTTTGCCCATGTACGCTAAGGTGACCGAAGACTATAGGGTAGGTCTGGTTAAAAATGGCCTTATTAGAACCAATAGCTTTGCCAAGACATCTTCACACAATACAGCGACTGTTGGTGGCGCCCGGAAATAGTGGTACAGCCTAGTCATAACCAAATCAAGAAACCAACCATATTCTTCCTCCAGTAACTGCACCCTAACAGCACCTTGCACTCTATTATCCCGCCATCAACCATTACATCTCTGCCCTTCCCTTCCGGTAACTGGCATCCCCAATCTCCACACAACAGACGTTAGCACTGCTATCTCAGTGTTGGCAGACCAACTGCAAAGTCACTCTTTATCCTACTGTACTCATTACTGTATCTCCATATCCTCATGGTAAATCAATATCCTGGAACCTTTGTCAAGGAAAAGATCTTAGCATGAGTAATGTATTGTTCTGAGGAGGAGGCCTTCCTCATAGGTCTACCTAACCTGACCTGATTTTCTTGAATGAATTTCAATGACATCAGTGAATCATAGATTATTTACAATAATTTACCCAACTGACAAGTTTTCAGTGAATATGTTATCGAGACCAAGAAACGACGATATTAAAATGTTGCGTAAATGACAAGAATAGAGTCAATGGCTGAAATGTCCTTTTATTAAATGACAATTTGTTCCAGATATCCTGAAGGCCCACACACATACTGACAAACAAGTTTTAACAAACAAGTTCTTTAAGAGCACATGCAATGAGCCCATTGTGACTTGTCATGTGGTTGTCATCATCTGGGTCATTCGGTATTTCCTGTATACATGTGACTAGATGAGAATGCATTTTAAGCCCAAAGGCCAAGCACCGTAAAACAAGCACAATAACGTTGTCCAACAGCTGTAAACTACAGACTAGAAATGGAACAGACGGGCAGTCAATGTGTGAAAACCCCTTCTCCCCCCAACAGGATGGAACAAAGAACAAGGAAGGAAAACAATAGGGACAAACAAATCAGACAGGCAATGTGCCAGGTGTACAGTAGTTTTCATCAGGTAGACAGCATCCTTTAGCTGTGACGCACTGTGGCTTTTCTTTTAATCAACTCCCACGCACGCACAGTCAGGTAGAGTAGAAGATTGATTCATCTCCATCCACTCAGTGCAAAGACATCATTCTGTGGTAAGTGACGTCCGGCACAGACAACTGGACTTAAAAAGATATCCATAACTCATATTGCACACACATGCATTTGCTTACACAGTATAAAGTATTCAAACACACACTCTCCCTCTTAGTCATGGTGATAAGGGTGATGGGCGGTGGCTCCATTCCCAAATTGCCTCCCAGCTCCTCTAGACGCTAAGGTCAGCATTGCTCGCAGAAGGACGCACCCATGACTTATCATACAGTATATTTACATACACTTAAACTTTATATTCATTCTAGTCCAGCATCAACTGAGTGTGCTGTCCGTGCTCTTAGCTGTGGTGGTGAGGGAGATGGGCGGTGGTTCGATGCCCAGCTCCTCTCTCAGCTCCTCTAGACTCTGGTCCCAGCGCCTCTCGTAGAAGATGCTCAACACACAGCGAGACCTGCTGCCACTACGCAGCGCCCACGGACCCAGAGACATCGCCAACGTCTGCAGACGACTGATGGACAGAGGGAGAGAGAGAGATGGGAAGAGAGAGAGAGAGAGAGAGAGAGAGAGAGAGAGATGGGAAGAGAGAGAGAGAGAGAGAGAGAGAGAGAGAGAGAGAGAGAGAGAGAGAGAGAGTTCTTTCCATTAACTTCAATCCCGTCCTCCCTTGTGCTTGTGGTGACGTCAACGACAGATCTTTAATTCAATATCTCAGAAAAGCGTGATTCAAAAGTCATTTTCTCATTTGCAGTTGGAATGCTGAATGGGCAAAAGTCCCCCAAAAGTTGTTGTGGCTAGGCTGACAGCGGGGAAACTTTACTGTTGTCTCCACGGAGGTGTGGCGTCAGCGAAGCACAAGGCTACAAGCACAGGTGGAGGACGTCATGTTGCATGGTGTGTGTGTTCGATAAAGCAGGACGTTATGGTGTGTGTGTTCCATAAAGCAGGACGTTATGGTGTGTGTGTTCGATAAAGCAGGACGTTATGGTGTGTGTGTGTGTGTTCGATAAAGCAGGACGTTATGGTGTGTGTGTTCGATAAAGCAGGACGTTATGGTGTGTGTGTTCGATAAAGCAGGACGTTATGGTGTGTGTGTGTGTTCGATAAAGCAGGACGTAATGGTGTGTGTGTTCGATAAAGCAGGACGTTATGGTGTGTGTGTTCGATAAAGCAGGACGTTATGGTGTTTGTGTTCGATAAAGCAGGACGTTATGGTGTGTGTGTGTGTTCGATAAAGCAGGACGTTATGGTGTGTGTGTGTGTTCGATAAAGCAGGACGTTATGGTGTGTGTGTTCGATAAAGCAAGACGTTATGGTGTGTGTGTGTTCGATAAAGCAGGACGTTATGGTGTGTGTTCGATAAAGCAGGACGTTATGGTGTGTGTGTTCGATAAAGCAGGACGATGGTGTGTGTGTTCGATAAAGCAGGACATTATGGTGTGTGTGTTCGATAAAGCAGGACATTATGGTGTGTGTGTTCGATAAAGCAGGAAGTTATGGTGTGTGTGTGTGTTCGATAAAGCAGGACGTTATGGTGTGTGTGTGTGTTCGATAAAGCAGGACGTTATGGTGTGTGTGTGTGTTCGATAAAGCAGGACGTTATGGTGTGAGTGTGTGTTCGATAAAGCAGGACGTTATGGTGTGTGTGTTCCATAAAGCAGGACGTTATGGTGTGTGTGTTCGATAAAGCAGGACGTTATGGTGTGTGTGTTCGATAAAGCAGGACGTTATGGTGTGTGTGTTCGATAAAGCAGGACGTTATGGTGTGTGTGTTCGATAAAGCAGGACGTTATGGTGTGTGTGTTCGATAAAGCAGGACGTTATGGTGTGTGTGTTCGATAAAGCAGGACGTTATGGTGTGTGTGTTCGATAAAGCAGGACGTTATGGTGTGTGTGTTCGATAAAGCAGGACGTTATGGTGTGTGTGTTCGATAAAGCAGGACGTTATGGTGTGTGTGTTCGATAAAGCAGGACGTTATGGTGTGTGTGTTCGATAAAGCAGGACGTTATGGTGTGTGTGTGTTCGATAAAGCAGGACGTTATGGTGTGTGTGTTCGATAAAGCAGGACGTTATGGTGTGTGTGTGTGTTCGATAAAGGAGGACATTATGGTGTGTGTGTTCGATAAAGCAGGACGTTATGGTGTGTGTGTGTGTTCGATAAAGCAGGACGTTATGGTGTGTGTGTGTGTTCGATAAAGGAGGACATTATGGTGTGTGTGTTCGATAAAGCAGGAAAGTGTTACGAGCAGGAAAGTGTTACGAGCAGGAAAGTGTTACGAGCAGGAAAGTGTTACGAGCAGGAAAGTGTTACGAGCAGGAAAGTGTTACGAGCAGGAAAGTGTTACGAGCAGGAAAGTGTTACGAGCAGGAAAGTGTTACGAGCAGGAAAGTGTTACGAGCAGGAAAGTGTTACGAGCAGGAAAGTGTTACGAGCAGGAAAGTGTTACGAGCAGGAAAGTGTTACGAGCAGGAAAGTGTTACGAGCAGGAAAGTGTTACGAGCAGGAAAGGGAAATGTATGTAGCAGACAAACAGGAGACGGATGGTAGAAAATGGAGCAAAATTGACAAACACAAAAAGATGGGGAAAGTACCTGTACATTTACGCTCAGTGAAGACTTATGTATACTGTATGTCTTCTGTGCTCCACCCAAGCTCGGAGAGAGACAGTATCCCCTTTCTACATGAATAATTCACAACTATTTAAGCATCATTTAACTATTCAAAACATTTAGGTGGATATGTAGTTGTCTGATGCCATATTTGTTTTATGAAAATACGTTTTACCCCTAAATTATTAACAGAAAAGCAAGGAGGTCATGTGCTGTAAACCATTTTTTGTTCCTGTTGATGTAGACACTGAAGAATTAGATCATTTTCCCTAGTTGCCTCAGAGCAGATGATATTGCACTCATGGTTGTCCTCCCTTTTGTCCTACCTACAATGGGATTGTATGACAGCTGGTGGATCTCAGCTATAATACACCTTTGTCTGTGTGCATTTGTGTGGGTGGACGTGTATGTGTCTGTGTATAATCTGTGTGTGTGTTAAGAATTACTCTGTGTACATGCATGTGTGTGAACGTGCATGCATGTGGAGTGTGTGTGTGTGTGTGTGTGCATTTGTATCTGCGTGTGCGCATGTGTGAATGTGCATGTCTGGGACGCTAATTATAAAAGTGAGCGACGTATCATAAATAGGCCTGCTGAGAAATGACTGCTACTCATGTGCGTTGGTGTTAAAATATAACAGCAGCTGTGCATCTCTACTTCTTCCCATCGTAGTGTGTTTATAGCCCTTGCCCGCCTCTCTTCCTCCTTTTTGTTTCTCTCTATTGTTTTTAAATACAAATGTTGTCTTCCTGTTCAGTATTCATCACTATTTTGGATTTCCCACCTGTATCTGCACATCTGTTTCACACTTTGTTCCCCATAGCGTATACACATATACGGGTCAATGACATTTTTTTTTAGTAGAAGCATCAGGTCGTACAAGCACAGCTAATGCCCATAAATTAATTAGTAATTGGTCATTAATGTACAAACAATGAATATGTTTGTTAGATTATCCAGTAAAAACAAAAACAATCATTTAATCCATACAATGGTGGCACTAGCTATGGTTGCACGCACCAACCTGACGTCTGCTACTACAAACACATTATTGACCCATACAGTACACGTAGATGGGCTCATTCATGGTCGGGGCCTTGGTGTGCTGCTCGACAGCACCCCCCACATTTTTATCTCAAATGTTAGATGAATGTCCAATATAAAACTGACTTCACCCAAGTCAAAGAGGACAAAAGACGGAGGAAAGCATGTGAATGTGGAGAAATGACTTGCACATATATAGTGTCCATACACTAGTAGGGGACCCACCTGGAGGAGAGCCGCAGTGGGCCGAGGGCTGCTCCCAGGATGCACATGGGCAGCCCCGTCTGAGCTGCTTCGAACCACTTCACCGCTACCTCTCCTGGAGCACAGATGGCAGATATAGAAACGCATGAGGAAATATAAGTCTGCACACTTTCTTTAAAGGTGTACTGTGTAGGATGTGGCCAGAGTAGGTATTGCAACTACCATGTTCATTGCACCTGTGCTGCTTATTGCCAAATACGATCTTTTCATCAACATGTAAGTAATCAAAGTAATGAACCAATATTTACTAGTATGACCAAAGTACAGCAATTTTTGCAGCTAAAAATGTCTATTTCTTGAAATAAGATCTAAGGCCTGAACACGCCAGATGGTTCGCCATTAGGTGCGGGAACGGGTTACAACACGGTTCTCAGTTGGCCTCTTTTCAGGCATGTGCTCGATTGGAGTTTCAGTGCAGACTACTTCTACTTCGATACGCATTTGGGATATACATACTCTGTAAAATACTGTAGAGTTACAAAAACATACACAATCAACGGGTAATTTCTTTGAGAAACACCAGATTCTAGTGCAGCTAGGATGAGAGTACTTTTGGGAGAAAAGAGTTTTAAGTATTTCTGACTGCAAATCTTATTGTTTTTAACACATTGGATTTGTTGCAGACAAAACTTAGAACTTTGGACTTCTATTTCTACCATTTCGTAAGTGTGGTCCAAATTTTAACAATGTAGTCGATTTTGAAGGCGGGCTAAGGACATGAAGCACCACTACTTGAAGACCACCTTTGCATGCTGGAGGCTGCAAGATGAAACACCAAAAAAGACCACTTGGCCGCAAGATGAGTCAACTAGAACTTTGTGGGTTGCCATGTATTTAACGACATCTTCAACCATATTTCATCTATTCATTTCAAGACAATTCGTTGCGGTTTTCGAAGTATTATCTGTAAACGCACTGACAAACTCGCACCTTTCATGGGGTGACATGTTGTGGCAAAGCCTTCTCTAAAGGGTTTGGTATCTACTGTATTGCACATACTTACAGGAACTTGGCTGTTATATTGGCCATGCTTGATATGTTGCTATGCAAATGGCCTTGTATGGTGAAGTCATTGTGACATTGAAGTCATTGTCTGTCACCTAAGTATGTGACAGATTCTTTCTTGCTTTTTTCCCCCTTAGTCATACATCACGGTGGAGAAACTATGAGCCATCATAGCAAAGCAGAAAACAATGGTTGCCGTACAGATTGCTAGGGAGAAAACCGTCAAGTTTCCAGTCCAAGAGTCCTCACACTTGAAAAACACTGCAGGAATGCTGAAGACAGGAAAAACTATACAGTGTATCCAAATATCTTAATTATGATTTGTAAAATCAAAACTGATCTGCACAATCTTACGTTTATACTGTTTGCTTTGGGTGACACTACAGTACTTTTTTAACACCTTTTTTAATAACTGTGTTTTAATAGTTTTTATCTTGTTGGTTTGTTTCAGTGTTAACAGCCTAACTGTATATCATCTGAAAATGACCGAAGCTAGCTAGTTAGCTTTAGTTGCTGAAGAGGTTTTGCCATGAATCAAACGTGCCAATATCACATTGAGTGCGAATAAAGCACATTCATGCTCAATGTGATATTGGCATGTTTAATTTAGCTCTGGCTCTGGTTTGTTAATCTGGGACATTCCAGATATGGACATTGTGTCATTGCCCTCAAGTCAATTTACTTAAGCCCCTGAAATTCACTCAGGTTGTAGTTTCCTTCAGCCCCCGACTTCCGTCGCTCTGCCTGCTTCTGGACTGTACGTACAGTAATTACAAATTTTTGGTACTTATCCAAAAACTGTGGGGAATTGGTGGCAATATACACTCCACAGCCTCTTCTACTGTAGTGTCCTCAGTCCAGTCTTACCCAGCATGTTGGTGGGCATCCCTAGGAGTGTGTGCAGGAGGTCGTGGACTTCACGGTAGCGCTGCATGACATATGCTAGCTCCTCGTTGTCCACAAACTTCACATCTGCTCTGGTGTCTGGAGTTACTCTCTGAAGTAATAACAATAAAAAAGAAGCACAATTGTCCACATGAGTTTTCTAGTTAATCACTGAGTTGAGTTTGAAAAAGCATAGTGATGTTGTAACAAACTGAAAATCTTTCTGGAGCTTGAAGCCAAGCCGTTTACTCTTAACAAGCCGATTTTTCAGCCGGTATGAAAATTGTTTTGTGTTTTATGCTTTGTGTGAACGCTAATCTCCAGGCAACTGGATGTCTATTTGGAGCTAGAAGCTGGGTTACTGCTTCCATAGCAACTGTACACAAAAATAATGCAGGCTTCTGCATCTTCAGTAGAAGATGGTGTTTCAGCATCAACTAAAAAGTATAAGCGTGCTACTGCTAACTAATGAAAACACAGGCACACTCGTCACTCGATAGCGGATGCAAATTAAGTCTATATTTAGACAGGTATAGGTAAACAGGTATAGACCATAAAAAAGACTACAGGAAAAAAAACTACTGTACAGTTTATTTGCATCCGCTATCGAGTGAAAGGTAACACTGCAAGATGACTGGTGATCTGCTGATTGAGCTGCTCCACAGCATACGTACATTGCTCTGTCAAAGGACAACAATGTCTGCATTCATATAACGCAGGGATGGGCAACTTTTATGATGAGGAGG
The DNA here is from genome assembly GCF_034702125.1 of Engraulis encrasicolus. Classification (NCBI taxonomy): domain Eukaryota; kingdom Metazoa; phylum Chordata; class Actinopteri; order Clupeiformes; family Engraulidae; genus Engraulis; species Engraulis encrasicolus. Next base: position 17,585,247 of record NC_085867.1, on the reverse strand, counting down.
GCCACGTTTTTTCATCGCCACAATCGGAGGACCACATGACCACGGATCTGACTCCCAATTCGCAGAGTTAGAGATGCAGTTGGTTGCTCACTGACTGCCCATATTGTTTGGAAGGAATAGAATACTCTATACTCAATACTCCATTGACCAACAACATAATTGCAACAGATTGATTCAGTAGTTGTTTTAAAAAACATGGTCATTATTCTCTTAATTAGGCCCACTGTTTTATCTAAAGGCCGCATTGAGTGAGGAGGCATGTATACCAGGGGTGTGGAGCCTATGTCTTGAGGGCTGTTTATCTGGCCCCGGATACAATTTGAATGTTATTCAGCTTCACATGAAATATGAAATGTTTTGTAAAGGAATCTTATAAATTACTTTTGCAATACAATTAAAATATTTCCAGGGACCTAGAGAAGGTGGGGTCTGTTTTAAAGGAGGCTGCCTTCAATATAGGCCTAAAGTGCAGGGAGAAATCCTGGTTTGTGTTCATAGTACAACCCTTGGAGGACTTTTACGGCCCTATAGGATGAATTTCAAGTGGCCCCTTGAATGAAAAAAGTTCCCCAGTTTTCTCCGCCACTTACATTTTCCTCCAAGAAACGGAGGTACTCCCGCCCAAAGGAGCCATCCGGAAGAGCAGCCATGTGGGCCAGGTCCAGGGTGGAGAGGCGGATGCGGGGTCGCTCTCTGAAGAACAAAAACATAATAGTAGGGTTGGAAAGGGGGGTCCACGCGCACCCCCCGGCTTTTTTTACTCCACCTAATTTTTTTGTATCTTTGAAGTGTTTGAAGTGTAATTTGACAGGTGCCAAGCTGAAATAATATCCCTTGACCTTCATTTTTAACCATTTATTGCAGGAACCCAACAGATTGAAACAATGACAGAGAATAGGTCATAACTTTTGAAGTAAACTACATATAGAGACAAATTAACACATTCTCCCATACAATATTGACCTGAGGAATGAATCTAAGTTGTTGTTTTCGACTTTTGACAACATTTAAACAGCATATTTGCTCATAAAGAGCAATAAAATTACCCAAAATATGTAGACACTCAACTATCTTTTCATTCTTTTGAGTGTTGTCTTTTTTTCACCACCTGCCTTCCTTTATCATTTGCAGTGTAAATGTGAGTATTATATCGGGTATTAAGCTGAAATTATGACCCACAGTCTCCATTTTTGACCCTTTAATGCGCCTGACTGAAACCGATGATATAAAATGATATTCGGAAATGCGAATATTGATTTCCAAATGCTTTGTTTAACAAAATATACTATCCATTGCTGGGGGCACAATGGCGCACTACTCTGGTTCCAATCTGGCCTCTGTTGTGAAGGCTCTTAAGTAACATTGTTGGCTAGTTTTGTTTTATTCATGAGTTGAAACATGTTTTGAGAATAAAAGAAGAGATTAAAAAAAAAATATTAGGTGAATATTTTCAGTCGGTGTTCTCAAATTTAAAAATAAATAAATTACATATCGGTTTATATTGATTATCGGCCATAACAGTAATATGAATATCAGTATCGACCAACATTTTCACATTGGTGCATCCCTAGTTAAAAAAACATGTTGTCCATTCACAGGAATAACAGAGTAGAGGCAGCAGGTTCATACGTGAGGATGGTGTATCCCTCGGGGTCATTCCTCATGCGATCACGTAACCGGACCAGAGCCAGGTGGCCTGTTGTCTCACCCAGAACCGCAACCATGTCTAAAAAGGGTTGTCAAAGAGACAATTTAACACACAACCCTCCTATTTGAAGATTTTGACCACACAAAATTGTGTTTTATAACTTCAGCAAAATTTGTAAGTTGTCACTACGATTTTACAAATATGTGATTTTTGTGTTTGAGTAAAATACTACGACATATACTAGTGTACTCCCAGCTGTGAAAACCGAGCCATTACTGACAACACCACGAGTCAACGACTAGACTTAGTGGATAAGGCCAAATGAATAGTTGCCACATGAATAACACATGGTACCTGAAATTCAAGATGATGGCCATGGGCAACGAATGGAAAATGAAAATCAAGAGACTTGAAAGCGATGCAGCTTGAAAAATGATGCATGCAGGTTCGTTCGCTTTCATGTCTGAACAAGTGAAATAGAGAAGCTCATATCATCTGTTTTAATATGACATACCGTGTTGGCCAAACTCTGACTGCGTTGGTAGCAAGCTTCATGTTTGAATGTTTTAAAACTCGTTTACACATTTTTAGTGTACCGTGTGTGTGTGTGTGTGTATGTCTTTCAATGTAACTTATCTGGACTCTGAGTATGTTAAATAAAGTTTATTATTATTATTATAATGAATGCAGTAAGCCTTTACACTTGTGATTAAGGATCCCTATGAATACAAAACTTCATAAGCTCACATCACCACTATGTTACCAGAGAGTGTTGAATCTAAGATCTTTGGTGTTACCATGTCTGTAAGGGTCCTGTAGAGCCGCCACTCCAGACCCCACTGCTAACAGGGCCTTCTGGACAGGGCTGGTGGGGATGTGGCCGGGGTACAACCTGTCATAGTCACTCTCAAGGGGGGAGCCAGAGCCATACAGCTGCCTGAAGGGTGCTTAAGAAAAAAGGAGGACAATGACAATTCTCATGAGAAGTTATACACTCATATCAGTTTTGGTTTTAATAACTGAGCAACAGAATAATAAAGAAGGCCTGCCTATTCTAACAGTCTTTTTGAGTATAATATCCTATTGTGTCCATAATGTGCCCTATTTAGGACACCAGATGGAAATCAGTCTCTGTGTTATAATCTGTCATATTTACATGTATGAATGTAAATAAATGTCCTGAAAAATAACGGTAAGTAAGCAAAGTAAAGTATCCAGGTGAATGTGTGTGGTTCATTTCTTTTTACGATGCAAAGTCAGATGACTCCAGTTGTACATAAAACACAATATATGATGTGTCAAAGCATAAGAATATGACTGAATTAAATTGTACTCCATAAATAACCAATAACACACGTTTATATCATGGTGATGTCATATTCTTAAATTAGGTTACTTCAAATGATGGGAATTGTTACCTTTAAAAGAAAAATAACAGCACTGGAATTAACCTTGAATTGTGGGGAGAGGATCTCACTTATTGTTTTTCTTTATTAATTTACTTAACAATTTATAAGGGGGTCAAGCACTTTGAATAGGGTAGCCTACTACTACTTGAAACACAGTGTTTCTCCTTACACATTCATTGCATTCAATGACAATAAACTCTTGAATCTCAAAATGATACATATGAACCATTCCAGAGATGAGTTGACTTTAAAGGGGAAAAGTATTAAAGTAAGTAGTATTGAGCATGAGTAGCCCATCTAACAATGCTCAAATGAAATTTTGGTCGGACAGTCAGGAGGCTTGTCAAATGTGAAACAAACCATACAGCAGAGGTCAGGTGGAGTACCATAGCTACCGGCAATTCTTGTCTGAATTATGAGGGCCTACATTGATTTAAGGTTCTCAGGGATTCTTGAGAGATGGGACAAAGCACGTTTTGAAAACCTGATTTTGAAAAGGCAGAATATGTTGTTGATGGTTATATATTCATGTAGATAAATATGTGTAGTTTTCAGGCATGTAAAAATTAGAGATGCACCGGATCCAAGATCCGGTTCCGGATCCGGCAGGGTAATGGGGTTTTTCACAGGATCCGGATCCGATTCCAGGATCCAGGATCCGGTGGCCGAGGCTTTTCAGTCAAAATAGTTTGAGCCAACATGATAAAAAGGGCCCACGTGTGCGAGTAGGCTATGTGTTTCAACCCTTTCGTAAGATCCGGTATCCGGTTCCAGATCCGGCAGGATCTTAAGCAGTGGATCCGGTATCTGGCAGGATCCTTAAAAATCAGGATCCGGTGCATCTCTAGTAAAAATACAGGCTCCAGGTAAATTTTTAACAAATTAACACGTTTACCTTCACACCTAGATTTTCGCCAACTCCGTCAGACACAAGAAAAGTACATAATTTAATTATCATAATAGTCCAACAAGAATCTTTAGCTCTGATTTGTATTGTAATGATACTTAGTTACTTTGATGTACAATAATATGTAATATATATATTTAAATTTTAATTTAAGACTGTTATTAACACACAGAGTTCGAGTTTGCAACCATGAGGAAAACACCTTAAGTGGTTAAGATACATGGTGGTATAGATCTAATGACCCGTTATTGCCTAAACAAAAAAATATGATTAAAGAATTAGCTTTTCCCCAAAAATATTACAAAAACACCTGAAAGTGTTGAGAAAAATCTTACGGAGTTGACAGAAAAACTGACGGAGTTGACAAACTGGTCTGATTTTTGGAGCCTATTTAGGCCTAGTGCAAAATGTTTTTTCACAGTTTATTTTGTAGTTTTGTTACATTATTCAGCTTCTCTTTTTAAAAAGTTTATTTGTTTTGAATTAAACTTTTTTGTCCATATATCGAAAAAATTATGTAGTTATATGCATTATATGCACATTAATCTACATATAATAACTTATCCTAAAATAACATTTCCTCCTGTTTCTATGTTTGAAAAGAATATCATATTAGCACATTGAGCAGTTTTTGGTGAATTTGTCAACTCCATAAGATTTTGCATGTCTCTTACGGAGTTGACAAATCAATACTTTTCATAATAACACGTGATTTTCTAACAGAAATCATCTGGTACATCAGCAGTTGCTTAAGGACTTGCCAATAAAGTTATTCTAAGCTTTTATTATACAAAATACTGAAATAACCTTCATTTTTATGCATTATGGTGTTGACACAATATGATTGTGACATAGGTATAGTCTTCCTAAAGATGCATTGATAAAATCAAATGTTAAATGAGACCTTAACAGGCCTTAACAGGTCTCCATGGCATGTATACCAAACAGGAAGTAGTACCAGAGTGTGAGCTGACCACAATAAAGGTAGATTTTTTTGTATTTTAAAAAAAAAAAAGTCCGGACACATGTTCAATAGTTTAAAAACTATATAAAAAGGTTTATAAAACATTGTACATACATGTAGTTTGATTAATTATCCAAAATACTTGATGACAGAAGCTATGATGTTTGTTACATTTCATTTTAACCAATTATTATGGTATTGTCAAATTCTAAATCCTGCTTTCGGACATGGGGTTTTGAAGGTATGCCTACTGATGACACACTACAACATACGATTAAACAAATAAAACTATATAAACATGAAATCATATTTTATGGTACAAAAATTCTTCTTCTATCATTCCAGATAATTTTGTTGCAATTTTTAATTACATTTTAGGCACAAACATGTGTTTTATATCCCGGACATGTTTTGTCTCAAGAATCCCTGGTCTGATTTGAACACACACGCAGGCGCGGCGCGCGCACACACACACACACACAGTGAAACACGCATTACATGATTACTACTAGAATGCATTATTCATAGTGGCACCTGTGATGTGGTTGCATGCGATGGCTTTACTTTCTACATTAGGTCAATAAGACCCAAGCATGTGTGAGGTAAGTTGTGTTGCCAAAGCAAACAACATCCAATGTCAATATTGTGGGGCGAGAAAATCCTTGGACGGAGAACAACATCAGCCTATTAGCATGACCAGTAATCAGTGATGCATCGATTATATCAACGTGGGTGGAACATGAAACATTCTCTTTGCAATAGTTAAAGATACCGAATCCAACTGCTTTATCACTGCCCAATGTCATGTAGCCCACTGACCGCTGACAGTGAATGAATGCAGTGCTAGCCAAACGAACCCAAGTTATGCTAACTTCAGAACAGACAGTAATTATGCGACGCAGCCTAAAGATTTACTGAAATCCCTTTCAAGCACAAAGCATACCTCGATTGATTACCTGGACAGTGCTAGCACACAGTGCATTCGACACTACAATTCCGCGTGAAAGTAGAAACATTCTTCGAGATATAGCTCTGCCCCTCGGTGTGATGATGTCGGATTTTTATAGAGCTCTAGAGCGAAGCGTTGTTTCTACTGGCCACCCACACCACCAGCCTGATCCTACTCGTACTTAGCGAGATGACTCCTCCTATATATAGTGAATAGTCTGACTTTTCTTAGGTAGCTGTAGTTCTACACATCATGAGGATATAAATGCACGTCTGGTAAGTGTCCTGGCTGGCAAGTACCACGTTTATGACATGAGTCGGGCAATTGCGTGACAGTTCGTGTTTTGCTGTAGGATTCGTGGTCTGGCGTAGTTTGTTTTTACAGGCCCCGAGCAGGCTATGCTGCGTAGCCTATTGTGTTCCATAACAGTTTCAATAATCGGTGCAAGCCAATGTAGGCTAGTGTAAGACTATTTGTGTGGATATCAATTTGTGTGGATTTCATAGCCTTTTAGGCCTACGGCGAAATGCATGGAGTTGACTTGTCAGACTCAGGACAACAAATAGACCATTTAATGCATTGCAAACGTCCCGCCCTTCTAGAACTGCAGTTATTTTCGTTAAATCGCACTTTTACGTCTTTCACAACTTGTTCAGAATAATTTTGGGTGCAAACAAACGTCATCATGGGTTGCCATATGTTGGTTGCCAGGTCTGCCATATGTTAAGTTTACACACAGGGCAACAGTGACCCGCAACAACTTTTTATGAAATCTTGGTAAATTTTAAAATCGAAGAACTGAGCACAGACTTAATTAATCTTTTCTATTTTCCATTGTGTATAGAATTAGTTAAATAGCCTGCAAATGTACCTGGAAAGATTGTTCAACCTAAGTCAAGTCAAGTCAGCTTATTGTCATACAAGGAATATGAAATTATGTCTTCTCTCTATACCATGCCAGGACATAGACATACAAGACTGACATTTTACAGACTGACATAAAGGGCAAGACAGGACAGGTAACAGTGATGGACTGGTAACAATAAGTGGTCAATAATAAATACAGTACAAATGAACATTTAACATTTAACATTCAACAATGAATATGTAAACAGAAGATACATAAGCTATAGAATGTAGACATTGTAATAATATAAATAATAACAGTGACAGTAGCAATAGTAACAGTATAATAACAATAGTTATATAAAGTAGTAGATTGGGGTAGCAGCATTGTAAGCAGCATGTTGTATTGTCTTATGTTCCAGGACTGAGGTAGTGCAGGTAAGGTGCAGTCCCATGGTACAGTGTGTGTGTGTGTGTGTGTGTGTGTGTGTGTGTGTGTGTGTGTGTGTGTGTGTGTGTGTGTGTGTGTGTGTGTGTGTGTTCTTGTGGGGTAGTGCAGGTACAGTCCAAAGTGGAATACAAAAAGTCAAGGCTGTGCTGTACTACACACTGTGCAGTCCAGTATGGTCTATTGTAGTGTGTGTGTGTGTGTGTGTGTGTGTGTGTGTGTGTGTGTGTGTGTGTGTGTGTGTGTGTGTGTGTGTGTGTGTGTGTGTGTGTGTGTGTGTGTGTGGGGCTTAGTTGGAAACTCTTATTTAACTCATAACTCTATTGGAATTGACTCGTGTGGCCAAATAAGTTGCTGCTACTGCTGCTACTACTACTACTAATAATAATAACAATACAAATAGGCCTACAGTTAATGATCATACAAAATGAAGTTTCCCACTAATTAACTTTTAGACTGGTGTTGTTCTGTTACAGTATCCAACCATTGCTTTATTAAATAATTGGCTTAATGGTGTTTTTCTTCGACATGTTTACTGTATGTCTCAATAAACACCTGCCTTCATAACAATGGTGTGTGTTTTCTTGTAGAATACACTAAAATAAATGAAAAAATAACACACTTAAATACTGATATTACTAATATTGTTGATTGATTTGAACCTACAATGATGGGTGGAGCCAGTAAGACAAAATACACAATCTCTATGGTTAGGTTATTAATAAATTGAACTGTTAGGAACAGTGCTCTTGATGGATGTATTGTGTGTTCCTCTTCAGTGTACTAAAACACAGCTCAACACAGCTCATGAACAACAACAAAAATGAACAAATAAATATTTCCTCAGTTCTTTTATGAAATTGTAGCCAGAACAATTAGCAAGCAACTCAGAGGAGAGAGTAATATAAAGTCATAAACCAGGGTTTAATTGGGGGGAGGAGTCATCATAATGCAACATGGGCTTACACCCTGGTCCAATTAAACATCTGGTCATAAGCATAGTATATATCAAAAGATACTCTGACATTAAAGGTACACTGTGCAGAAATGGTCAAAAAAGGTACTGCAACTATGCTGATAATTGAAACTGGGTTGCCTATTGCCAAATTTGATCTTTTTATGAAAGTTTACAAAGTAATAAACAAATAGTTTCTAGTATGGCCCAAGTAAATTAATTTTTGCAGCTTAAAATGGCTATTTCTGGAAATTCAAAATGGCGGACCATGGTGAAGATCCCCTTTTTTATGTAAGAAAAGTGCAAGTTTTCCAGTCATTTCCAGTTTTCATAATGAATATTTAGAATTTGATGGTGGTGGTAAGTATGCACGAAAAAGGTAACGTTAGTGCATTGTGTGACGGAGGTCATCTTGCACCTGTTCACCCCCCTCGGGGATCGAACGTGCGACCTCGTCAACTACAACGGTTCGGCAATGGAAGACACAGTACGATACCGCTGGGCCAAGAGACTAGTCTCTCGGCCCAACGGCACGAGACTGTATGAGGCTATCGGAGGGAGGTTTACCAACGTTCCACGCCAACTCTGTGCTAGTTAGCCTCCGTTACACTCTCCCCCTTAAACCTCACTCCCATCCGGGTCACGGCACCACTGTGACGGAGGTCATCTTGCACCTGTTCACCCCCCTCGGGGATCGAACGTGCGACCTCGTCAACTACAACGGTTCGGCAATGGAAGACACAGTACGATACCGCTGGGCCAAGAGACTAGTCTCTCGGCCCAACGGCACGAGACTGTATGAGGCTATCGGAGGGAGGTTTACCAACGTTCCACGCCAACTCTGTGCTAGTTAGCCTCCGTTACAATGGGTAGCATGAATTCTGGAAATAAACAACTAAAAATCTCACACAGTGTACCTTTTAACTTTAAAATTGTGTGAATATAGAGGAGCATAGGCCTACTGTATTTGTTGTGCTATTTACACTTAACTAAAACAATACATGATTTATGTTAGGACGATTACAGTCAAGAAACACAGGAAAAGAATTCAAAATGCGATTTCTGTATTGAATAGTTATGAATTAGATTTGCCGTATGGCTCTGTTCAGAGGAGTCCCCTGTATCTCCATGAGCAGCAAGGAAAGGAGGGATTCAGGGAATGTAGCAGCGTAGGGAATGATCAATCAAAGTAAGATTGGGAGAGCAGTAATTCCCTCATGAACAGAGCAGCCAACATGACAAGGAGTAGCCCATGCCATGTCATACACAACAAGGAGGAGTTGGGGAGGCAGTGGGTTGCGAAGAAGCCAACAGAGAACTTTAAAAGGTGCCACATTTGAAACTGACCAATGAGGAACAAGGAGAGTTGATTGGCTGATCTAGTACACCTGAGACAAATAATAAGCAGCAGCTCATGACTACCATGGCCTGGCCAGAACGCTAAAACGCTCAAATTTTTGTAAATGCATACAAACTCAATTACACCTGCACCTTATACTGTAACCTACGTAGACATTATATTGGTGTGTTTTGTTAAATCCATGGGGTTAATGTCCCTTTTTGGCCCATAGAACGACAGTGCAGAGTGGGAAGCTGGACAATGATGGCCCGCACCTCGTTGCCGTCCTCCCTGGACTCGTTACCGGGGATACGCCGGTCGGTGCTCTCTGGGCAAATGGAGATTAAGTACCAGTGCCAGGACTGCCAGGACATCCTCAGGAGGCCGGTGCAGGCGAAATGTGGACATCGCTTCTGCTCCTTTTGCTTCAACCAACTCACCAGGTAGAGATGCTGGCCAGACAGCTTCCTTCAGCCTGCAACCCCTCCCCTACTCTTCTCCCTGTCTCCTGCCCACCTCCTCCTCCTCATCAACTGATCAGCCTTTCAATCATCTCTCCTGCATTGGGCATGTTGGAAACAGCTGCTTTCCTCCTTGTCATAATGTACCTGATGTGACAACATCTTTGGGCTTGTTTGATTGTGGCTATGTCACTTCACCCTATGTCACTCAAGGCAGGATGTTTGCAGAGATGCACCCAGTGATACCTACCTGCAGTTAACATTTTCCTTGATGCCTGCTGCAGCAAAGCTGGAAGTCTTGCAAAACATGTATGCCTGTGTGGCTGTGGCTGTTGAGTCTTGTGCTGCTCACCACGTAACCATTTGAGAAATGCAACTGAAACACAGTATTAAAGGTACACTGTGCAGGAAATGGGTACTGCAACTATGCTGCTCATTGAAACTGGGGTGCCTATTGCCAAATTTGATATTTTCATGAAAGTTTACTGAGTTATAAGGTAATATTTTCTAGTATGGTCCAAGTACAGTCATTTTTGCAACAAAAAATGGCTATTTCTGGAAATTCAAAACGGCGGACCATTGAGAAGATCCCCCTTTTCATGTATGAAAAGTGCACATTTTCCAGTCATAATGAATACTTGAATTTGATGGTGGTGGTATTCATGTATTCAAGTATTCATGGAAAAAGGTAACATTAGTGAATGGGTAGCATGAATTCTGAAAATAAACAACTTAAAATCTTGCACAGTGTACCTATATTTCATTATTTTTATTAACAGCCCCTTTCACTGCAGTAAGCAAAATATAACTTTGTTTATTCTTGCTGAAACAAACATTTTCTGATGAAAGAGAACTTAAAGCAATAACAATTTGAAATGTCTGATGAGAATTGCCCACAATGTTATTGGAACACATCACTGAGGTTACACTGTGTAATAACGTATTGGGAAAACCTAAGTGGTGTGCATGTTTGCATTTTATTACAAGCTATTTGATCAGCAAATTTGGTCTTAGCCTTGTGTTCAGACAACAGACTCAAATGTGCTGTGTTGCAGAAGAAACCCAAGCCCGTGCCAGAACAAGCCAAGTGTGTTGTTGTACAGTGTTTGGATTCGGCTGCTTTTGCATTGATGAGCTGTAACATATGTCTGCATATTTCTTTATATTACAGGGAATACTAAGGAAATCTCTTATAACACATACAGAAGACTTATTACTCTTAATTGGGTTGGATAAGTCAACACCTGACTGCTCATGTGAAGCAAGCATCTAAGGTGGCCATGTGTACATAATAGGCTACAGAATACCACTGGTTATAAGGTTCTCGGACTTTGACCTGGATAACAGGTTCTTGCTAACAAAGAATCATGGGAACATACAGTCATGAGAACCAAATAACCTTCTGCTCTGCCTTCAGGCTTTCACGTTTGTTATCCTTTAGGGTCATTCTACGAATTTCAGTGTTGACTAGTCAGTTATTGCTTGGATGTTGTACTGTTGTCACTCAACAGCAGACATGGGGTGAGAGGATAATGGAAAGGGTTGGGAATTATTCAAACATCTCCTTCAATGCCGCGACTGGCTGTGATGCCATCGTGTGGTCACACTGCGTCACCTGCATTTTGACCATGAGTAACTGTTAATGTTAGGCCTATACTTTTTGCATTGTATTGGGTGGATATCTTCTAGTGGTTTACATCTGGCTCATGACTCATGAAACCAAACCGCTACGCCGCAATAGGATCTTTGCAAGTTTTCGCTCTTGTTTTCTGGAACTTTGACATTGTTAGAAAAAAAAAACGGAACAATGACAGCCCTTCTCAAAAAAATATAGACTGGTTATTGTGATTTTAATCCCTCCCGAAAGTTCCTCCCGAAATGTTGCAGTTGCATGCAAACTTGCTACAGCCGGATTGTCAGATTAATGCCGTCATATAACCATGGGTAATTAGTTGAGCTAGCTTTGTTTAGATTACTTTGTTGCTATTACGGCCGTGGTCCACCAGTACATGATGTGAACATTGCATCGCATTGCCTTGGCCTAAGAGTTAGGGAGTTGGTCTTTCAATCTGGGGGTTGTAGGTTCGACTCCCACCTGACCTCTCCCTACACCTGAATCCGTGACTGAAGTGCCCTTGAGCAAGGCACCTAACCCCACATTGCTCCAGGGACTGTAAGCGATACAAGTTTATGCAAATTTACCTTGCCTTGCGGCTTGATTGCAAGGCGAGTACCCAATAGCCAAGCAAGACCCAAAGGTGCGCTACAGTAGTCCAGTCACAATACAGAGCAGTTTCACATATCTAAAGCATAGAGCTATCAAAGTGTCTTTGAGGAGACCATAGTAGCATTTAGTGTTGCGATGCAAAGTTTTTTGGTGGATTATGACCATTATACCATCCTTTAAAGCTTTTTAATCTGAACCTTATGTTTTGCTCAATTGTCGCCAGCTGGGTTTGGACAAAGTGTGATGGGCTTTTTGGCTTCTACAAGGTTGTTGTCTTTAGAAAGCTTTATGCTGACTGCTACTGGTAACAAAGTATATCTGCTAATGTGCTTGACTGTTGGCCTTTGGAATTGGCGTTGGTCATATGGTTTTACAGCAAACCATAATGCCACAAACCCTATAACTTTTGTGTCCCAGAGGAATGTTTCTGGATTCGTGACTAATCCAGGTAGCAACATGTGAATTGGATAGTTATTTTAGAAATCAAACTTTCAAATGACTTGGTTATGTGGTGTTATGTGATTCCGTCTTTCTGCTATTGTCTTCTCTGTGATGCCGGCCTAACTTTCCCGTCGTTGTTCCAATTGGCTTTGTGAAGGGGAGCTCTACCTTACTCACACTGTCCTATACTGTTTTGTATTGCTATGAATATTGTTGGAGAGGGAGTTCAGCTCCGCTGGCTGTGTTGCCATGGTGAGTAGACGGAGCTGAGCTCCACAGGTCTCTGGCCCAGTGTTAACTGTTCCAGCCACTATATATGACTATATGTTTTCATTTAGCTTGGGGCCCAAACCCTGTGAAGCATGTCGTATGGAGGGTATATATGAGGAGCCTCAGTCCATCCTGAATGAAAAAGAAGTAAGTTTGTTGCTATTGCAGGAAAATCATGCACTAGTTTAGATGGCGAATATCTCCAACATTGAGATTTTTCTATCCATCCCTTCATATTTGTCTGTGTCTGTGTGTGTGCGTGTGCGTGTGCGTGTGTGTGGTTTCGTGTTCTTTCTTGTGTGCTGCTTGGTTATATTTTACTGTAAATACGATAATTATTCCCTGCATATAATTATAGTCCATATCTTCTTCTGCAGGCGTTCCCAGACAATGCGGCTCGGAGAGAGATTGATGGGCTCCCTGCTAAGTGCCCCAACGAGGGCTGCTCTTGGATGGGCACTATGAAAGAGTTTGAGGTAAAGATGCCCTCTTGAACCCAGCTGGCGACCATCTGTGTAACCCCTAGGTTCTTTGTGTGTCATCACTGGAGTAGTCTCAGGAGTACATTTTATTAGGCGCCTGTATCGATTATTCATCTTATTACCCCGCCCATTAACTCCACCCATTTCCGATTGTTGTGCTCCTACAACATTTCCTGTCTTGTACAAATAGGTCCGTTCTGTTCTGTCTTCATGAATATTCATGAAAGTTGGCGCGGGGGTTGAGGTTCTGGTTTTGGTACGCGTTTACATAGCAGAGTTCTGTACCAAATGGCCGCGTGAACACAATGGCCAGGCTTTCACATCATGGCTAATAACACAAACGAAGGAGTCTTCATCAAAAGATACCAGTTAGTCATTACTCACTAGGCAAGTCGTCTTGTGAATTGTAGGCAATTCACCTTTGGTCAAAAAGCACTTTAGGGCGGGCCTTAGCCAATCACAGCGCAGCAAAAGGACGACCTCGGACAAACCTCGGACAGTTTTGACAGCGCTCCATTGAACTCAATGCTGAAATCGCATGTAGTAGGGTTTAGCAAGGTATTACGGTCGTATTATTATTAAAATATGATTGGAAATTGTGCCTGGGGTATGTGTGACACAGGTGCAAGTTTCCCCGCGATGTAACAGGAGGTAATCGCTTTCCTCTTTACCTAAAACCGGACTAAATTACTAGCAGTTGAATAGTCTGGCTTGAATGGTCTCGGCATCCTCACTCGACTAGAAAGCGCACGGATCAACAAACAAAGCCTACTTTGTGTGCTCCAATCATGCCACCATCTCACTCGTGTAACTTTACAGTAAGGTTGTAAGCAAAACACGAACCTATTTCAGGTTAGGATTTTGGTTTTCTGACCTAAATTAATTAAGAAACAGCGCTAGCAAAGTCAAGGATTGTTTTGACTAGCAGCTGATGGACGTTATTTTCTTGAGCTACTGAGGACATAAACGCCAAACGTTAATCTTACACATCGATGTGGTAGCTTTGAAGATGACAACATCCATCCCGTTGGGTGATTTTTCGTCCAACAACTACAGTTTGAGCCAGGGACATGGTGCCACTGGTTACAATATGCCTATCGATACCAGGGTGAGAATTTGAGATCCCACAACAGCTAAACAACTGTGATGCATGACAGTTCAGGAAATAAAAAATGGACGAGCGTTTTTGTATTTCTTAGGAGTGCACAACTGCTGCGATAGGCAGTCACAGCATTGATCATGTTGATATCACGGCATAGAAAGCTTATCTGTCCAACCTAGCAACTGTAACCCAAGAGGGCGGGGCTTAGCCAAAGGCGAATTGGATATTAAGGTTAGACTGTGGATTTATCCGTAGTAACTGTAGCCAATTCCCTCGGTCTAGCCAAAGTGCATTTGCAAACCAGAAAGCAAATAAATGGATAGCCAGACGTCCCATCGGCCAAAACGGGATCGATGTTTGCACATGACAGTAAAAAGTTACAGAGAGGGCAACATCACAGTTGGAACTAGACTTGCACGCTCAGAACTACGTCTGAGGTGATTCTAAAATCGACCCTGTTAGAACTGAAGATGGATGGGGTAAATGCAAAAAAGTGAAGCCACGCCCCTGTAGAAGGCAAAACCCTTAGAACTGGGGCTATGGGTAAGAGCCTAGTGATTCAGCAGTAGCTACTGCTATGTAAATAGTAATGGTGCAGCCATTGTAAATGTGGATAAAAGGTGGATATTTCACTATGTTGGTCCGCCCAGTGGTTGGCTTCATCTCCATAGTTTGATGGTACTTACGAACTGAACCCAGTCGCTACTCCTTGATAAACTAAGCTGTTGTCAAATCTATATATAGAATGTATGCGAAGAGATAGTATGGATACAATGTCTGGCATCCTAAGAATTTCAGGGCAAATATTCAAATAAACAAATACATTAATACATTGAAGACAAACATTAAGTGTAAAGCTCTTTCTAGCGTTGTCTTCTAAATTTTATTCGCCTTTGTTTTTTTTCGTTTTGTTTTTTTTTCAAAACATAAATTTGGGTTTATTGATGAGGTAGATGATGAGCAAAATATTATGTTGCACAATCACAGCATCATCCATAGTTTGACTTCTTGGCCAACTGGAAAAATAATACCCATTCACACAGTTCATTAGGTTCACTAGGAATGCTAAACCTGAGAAAATTGAGTGTAAGCTCCCCTAGTGTCTGTTTGAGGAGTTTCAGTCTATCCTGAATCGAAAATGTGGTTTTGACATACCGCAGGAAAATCTTGTTGCAGCAAATAAGGGGAGTATATGAGTAGGAGTATGAGTATGACTAAGTTCTCCAGTGTGAAAATGGAGGGGAAAACAAAGTAGAACATGTTTTTTTTCTCTCTGTCTGACCCCTATCATTAAAAAATCCCGGCAATTTTGACATCTGCTGCCTAAACAGTCACGCGACGCCCTTTAGCCAACAGCTGGTTGGAATGCATTGTGCATTTTTCAAACAGAGCTGAGGCCACTGCAACGCCTTTTAACCCCCTCTGCTGTACAGCCAGTCTTCATGCAACACTTGGCAAACCACAACGTAGATACTGAGATGAGTGTGATAAAGAAACCGGGCGCTGCGATATGAGTCGCACATGGTAGACAAATTAGTCATCCGCCCTGTTAGTGAGGCACAGTGAACAGTGAGTAATGTGAGAAGGGAGTGAAAAGGAGGCTGTGTTGGTGGTGGTTGTGGTGGTGATGTTGACATACTTGGAGGGAAATGGCTGACTGGAATTCCCCCCAGAAGTCTCTCGGTCTCGCACGCGCTCATGCACGCACACACACACACACACACACACACACACACACACACACACACACACACACACACACACACACACACACACACACACACACACACACACACACACACACACACACACACACTTCCTGAGCAAATACCAGTCGCAGTAACTTGGCAATGCTTTCTCAGCAACAGGAGAATGGCTCAGAGTGTTCTCTGCCTAAAAAGGAAGTGCTATAAGCAGAAAAGTGAAGAAGAAGTTGCACAATAAAAGGCTTACCATTTGGTTTTACTTCACTACGAATGTGAAACTTTCACAAGGTCGGGTTGTTCTAACCAGTTCCCGGTTTGCTGACAGATGAAACTTATCTCTGACATTCTCAGAAAAGGTCAAATAACCTATTGTTGTCTAAGTCACATAACCTGTCTCTCCTTGGGGCTGCTATGAGTACACAGTACATGCGTAGGCGTCCATATTGTGTAAATATTCAGCAGAGCGGATACCTGCTTTGTATAATGAAGGTCGTTAAACCCTTTGCCAATCATAAGATGAATAGACTTGGCACCAGACAGCAAGCATATCATTCATTCCGTGTCGCTGTTGGCTTGGTACTCAGACATATAACAAAACAGATTCCAACGGCCAGCAAGTATACAATTACACAAAGTTTCAGATTGAGTAGAATACACAGTTTCAGTTTGAGTATACTGGTTTATAACATTGTAAATTAATGCCTATTGGTTGTGAATATGTACCCGACCTTCAGGAGGTACTTTAGAGAAAAGTATTTGTACAGAGCAAAGTTCATGAATTGCCTCCATTACGGTAGCTGAACACATTGTGTAAGCCTCTTCTTGTGAAAGCCACGTTGCTCAGAAACAGAATTAAGTTGCACAAGCAGGCTGAACCACCCATGTTTGTTAGTGGTATACACAAAGACTTAACATTGTAGATTGTGTACTTTGGCTGTATGCTTACCTGCCAGCTTGATGCTATTAGAATGGCTTTCTGACTGACCGCTTGCAGTTTGTGCTTTCCACCTGCTGTTATGATGAAAGAAAAGAGTGATCAAGCCAGTGCCTTATCCTGGAGGCTTAAGGCTAAACTCAGGGTTACAACAGAACAAAGATACAGAACAAACATATCGAGCTATATAGTCTTCAGTACATTCATTCATTTTTTGATTTTGTTATTGTTTACTTCATGTAGCATTCAAGCAGTGACTCTTAGAAGCCCCTCCTCTACAGGTTAGAAAATAAGTGCTTTACTTTGCTTGTACTGAATTTTAAGGTTATATTCTGTTGACTGATAACATTGGACACACTCTTATCTGCGTTGAATGCAGACAGTCAAATTACATGCAGGAAAATTCCCCCAAGCTATGGCTACACCCTTTCCTTCCTGATAGCAAGCATTCACCCACAAAGGCAACTGGGTGAGGCTATCTAACCAGTAAAATGACTTCAAACTCATTAATCAAACTACTATGCAATTTTTGGATGAGACACATTCTCATGGCTACACCCTTCAGCTTAAAGCCTGCAGCTGAACCTCACTCATCTGGATATGCACGAACAAACACACTCCCACAAGTGTCACATCATTTTAAGTCAAGGACAAAAAACCTTTCAAACTCACATAGCACACTTGAATAAAAATGTTGTTAGTTTAAAGTGACACGTCCTATTCTATATTGACTCAGTCAAACTGGTATTTGCAGAACAATGAGTCACAGAACACCGGTTGGATAATTGGCAGTTAGTGGTTTTCCATGGCATGTCTGGCTTCGGTTTCTTGCTGTGTTGTAGATAGAGGAAAGAACTCAACATTAGGAGATCTTGAGTAATTGCTTGCAAAATGTCACCATTTAGATCGCAACTTCTCGAAAAAACTCACAAGATGCATTCAAAGCAGAAGTGCATCATGTGAATTAATTTTAAGACAATAAAACAATTGTCATATCTGAAAGGACATACTCCAGCCACTTGTTTTCCAACCATATCCCTCCGCGAGCCCTGGAAAACTCCCTACTTCAGTGGGAGACCTGACTGTATTACATTGCTAAGCTAAAGGGGTAGACGGTGGGGGAAGCATTCTCTGTCTTCCTTTGGGCTGCATAAAAAAGGATAAATGAGCATATGAGCCCTCAAAATCTCCTACCAAATCCCAGGCTGCTGGCTTCATAATTAAAAGAATCTTCACAACTGTTGCTGCCTGTAATTTCCGCCATCCATGTCAACAGTCTTCCTCAAATCCTCCAGTCCAGGCTTGCCTCCTCCTCAAGACTTGGCTCCATCCAACCAACTTCACTTTTGGGGGGATGTCCCTCTTAAAGGGCCAGGCTTTTGTCACTGACCTGTAAGTCTGACTTAATAGGTCTGAGGCTTTGACATTTTTTACGTTTTCATCTATTTAAAACAAGGCAAAACTGACACACATGGCTATGGCGTCTTCAGAAATAATTAAAAAACAAGCGCTTCAGACGAGTGTTTGAAGCAGACCTGTACATCCTTTCAGAGGGAGCACGGACCTCAAATTATTCCTGCCACAAACAACCTAAATTTCTCATTTTCGAGACAATGAAGCACAATGACAACTTGAAGAAGAAGAACCAACAAATATCTGAAATCAACACAGTCAACTTGACCAATACGTCCAACTTTATGTACATAAAACAATATTTTGAAGCATAATGGATAGGGTTGGGTAAAATAATCGATTTAATCGATAATTGATCGATTTCTTTTAAAATTCACATAATCGATTCACAGGGCACAAAATCATTTTTTTTGTGGCTTTAGTAGGTATTACTCAATTAGGCCAAGGCCTGCTTATTGCAAATTAGCAATCTGTTAACACTGTCAAGCCACAGCCCTTTGACATTTTTATATAAAAATAGGCAATCCGCACACTTCAGGTCTCTTTTTTTGTCTTCTTTTTATACTGAAATTTCTACTGAATCCTGCACCTTCTAAACAGATGAGCGGTGGCCTATCACAACTTAAGTTATATAAAAATAGGCAACAGCATCTTTTGGGGGAAATCCTGGCACCAAGAAGGGAACGGATTGAATCGATTCGGAATGAATCGAATCGAATCGAGTTGAATCGTGATTAATCGATTCAAAGCCCTATTAATCGAAATCGAATAGATACAGGAACATGGCTGCGATACCCAGCCCTAATAATGGATCTCTTCAACTTTGCATATTTTTGTGTTCTCATTTCCAGACTCAGCATGAAGGCCAGTGTGAGTTTGAGAAGGTAATATGCAGTGCTTGTCAGGTGGAAATCCTTGTTAAGGACAAGGACAGACACAACGAGCGGGAATGTGAAGCAAGGACCCTCAACTGCAAATACTGCAAAGTGTCGTTCAACTTTAAGGACATTAAGGTGTTGCACTCTTTCTGTCTCTCTCCTCTCTTGTCGTCACTTGACTCATTTTAAAGTTGTGCACCAATGCCTACAGGAGCAGATTCCACTGTTGCTAAAACATACACACACTCTCACACACACACACACACACACACACACACACACACACACACACACACACACACACACACACACACACACACACACACACACACACACACACACACACACACACAATTAAACCAACACCTGCTTTTGAAAAAAGAAGGTACTTTTTGAAGCGAAAACCGTAATCAGTGAAAATCACAATTTCAATTTCAGTTGTGCATCTGAAGGAAAAAAACATCTTAGTAGTCATGTGTTTCTTAGCAATCTTCCTAACTCAATCAGCGGCCTATTCTGGGAATGAAATGCATCTGAATGTAGCATGATTACTGATTAGATGTTCTAGTTAGTCTGGATTGTGTGTGTGAGAGAGAGAGAGAGAGAGAGAGTGTGTGTGCGTGTGCGTGTGTACACATGGCTTTGACCTGTGTATAATTTCTATGTGTGCAGGCCCACGATGAGATCTGTATAAAGTATCCAATGCAATGTAAGGAGTGTGGCAAGAAAAAGATCCCACGAGAAAAGGTCAGTTCTTGCTGCCTTCATTGACCTTGATGACGTGTGTGTGTGTGTGTGTGTGTGTTGAAGTTTAAGAATTGGCATATACAGAGTAATACTTTTATTACAAATACTATGTGTTCCTTCACAACACTGTACTTTACTCTGGTACTAAATGTGTTTGTACGTGTGCTAGTTTTCCATGTTTTGTAAAGAGCTGTGTGTGTGTGTGTGTGTGTGTGTGTGTGTGTGTGTGTGTGTGTGTGTGTGTGTGTGTGTGTGTGTGTGTGTGTGTGTGCGTGCGTGCGTGCGTGCGTGCGTGCGTGCGTGCGTGCGTGCGCTTGCTTGCTTTTGTCTGTTTGTATGTGTGCGCACCTGGACACATATTTGTTTTGTTTAAAGGGGAAGTAAGGGGACTGGGGAATAGCCCTGTACTTTTATTTCTTTATATACAGTAAAATCATGTAAACACATTCACCACCACAAAGCATGTACAAGTCGTCCTAGGAACCGGTGCCCTTGTAGTTCTGTGTCTCTTTCTCACTGAGAAGTTCAACACAGAGCTGAATATTGTTTGGATTAGAGTATTATTCCCTTTTCATGTGGTAGTCTGTCATAGTAAAACCTTGTGGGGGAGTATTTCTTATAATTTCCCTTTCATTCTTTCTTAGTTTCAAGAACATGTCAGGATGTGCACCAAGACAAAGATAGCTTGCCAGTTCAACAAGGTTGGATGCCAGGCAGTGGTACGTATGAACGTTATTTTCTTTCTGTATTTTTGTTTTGCTGCGTTCCCCCTAACTGACTTTGTATCATCCTTCACTACCACCAAATGAGCATGTGTGCAAAGCACGAAATGGAAAGTTTCCAGTGTACTCGTGTTAGAGTGTGTGTGTGTGTAGGGGGGGAGGGGTGGTGGTAAAAGGTTGTTTGAATTCAAATGTATTTGGGCGGGACTTCCCCCTTGTGGTATGCCTTAGGCCTACTGCTTCTCAAGCACATGCTGTACTCTGTTCATCTGTTAAACTGAAGTTAAACTGCAGAACCGGTTTTATGTTGCTTGTACTCTTTTTTTCCAAGTGTGTCCTCAATGATCTGTACTTAGTGTCCACTCTTAAGTGTCCCTTTCTGAAATTTCAATATTTTTTTCAAGAATTTCTGTGTCTTCGTTCTCTGTTCTTTGTCCTTTGACACATTTTGTCTCAGCAAGTCGTGGCAGGTTGGTGTCAGATGTTGAAGGTTAAAGTGACTCAGAAGGTTTTGTTTTGGTTTCCTCGTTTTGTCTCTGTTTGTTCCTGTGCTTCAGCCTTGATGTGTTGGAAAGAAGGACCCTACCCTAGCCCCCCTCCCCCCACTGTACTTTTGTGTTTTGAAAGTATTGTTATAAGTCATAGATGTTGATAGAGGTTAGGTTTTACCCTTATTCCCTCAAATCTTTAAATCTCACTTTATGTTGGCGATACCCAGTCTAGTTTTGACTCCGTTCTGACTCAAAAGGTGGAAGAAGATTAGGAGTTAAGATGTTTTTTTTTCTATCATGAGTAATTTTATTTTCCGATTCTCATTCTGTTTGAGAAATGCAATGAAGATTATCGTAAACTAACTACACTGAGAACCCCACCTAAACATTTCCAGATGGACTTTCAAAGGGGTTCTTGGTGAATCATTGTCACGCAGGCGGTGTGTCAGCATGTAAATTGTTACCTTAGGGAAACCAAAGCGGTTTGCAAATTGTTGAGGGTAGCATATTATTCCGTCTGGTGATGTCTGGTTTCGTTCCACATGCTGTATGCTAAGGAAATGAGGGTGTGCTAAAAGTCCCGTCATCGCGTTTCAGTTCAGCTTTTTCAGCTTCGTCTCAGCTCAGTCATGTAAAGCAAACTTCAGGTTATGAGTAGTAAAACCGCTTAGCAATGACTATTAATCGTTTTGACATCGATCAGAGTTAAAATCTTAGTGTTATCTGTTAAAGCGAGAGGCTTCCCTTACTCACCACCTACTTGCTGAGCGATCTTGCCTCCTCAAAGCCCTGGAGTGAACTGACAACTTTGTGATGACACTCCTACTATGCTGCTGTACTGCCCCCACTCTGTATCTGAAGGGAGTGTCTTGCTGGAGCATCATATGTGCGCTGTTATGTTGCATATATACGTTTCTGCAAACTGTGTTATTGAAAGCATTCATTTATTTAACATGCAGATCCTCTATTATAAGCTTGTTGTTACCAGAATGTTAATGATCATGTTTTTATCTGTTACTTAAGAGTCTGAGTAATGTCAACAACACTTGTTGCTGATGTAGCTGATTGACAATGATATAATCTGCAAAGCTACTGAATAAATGCTGTACTTGACATATCCACTTACTTAACATATATATTTATGCATGCCACAAAAATGCCATTGTATTATTGAGTGTCTAGTGCTCTTTCATTTCTCACTCTCATCTGTATCTACCCCACCCCCACCTCCCTCTAGGTGGATGCATTCATGGGTATCACAAATGTGTCATTGTATGTTTGAGTGCCCTGTGCAATCTCCCCTCTCACCCTGGTGTATTGTTTGTCATCTGTATCCCCCCACTCCCCCCTCCTCCTCCTCCTCCTCTAGGTGGACAATGGTAAACATCAGGAGCATGAGCAGACCTCCGTCACAGAGCATCTCCGCCTGGTGCTCAACGCCATGACGGTGCTGTCATCTGTACAGGGCGTGTCCAATGGCCTACCCAATGGCATACACGGCAGCCTCCAGACAGACAGCTGCGAGGAGGACAACGGGCTGGGGCTCTACCTCGCCCCTGAGGAGGGGGCCACCGGGGGGAAGGCCCTGGGGAACGGAGGAGGAGGAGGAGGCGCTGGGAGAAGAGAGAGAGAACGAGAGAGGGATGGACGCCTGGACAGTGGGCTGGGGATGTACCAGGGTGTGGATGAAGGCTCTGCGGCAGCCAATGGAATGGCAGCCAGAGGCGGGAAGAGTACAGTGATGCTGGAACAGAAGGTGGTGGCCCTGGAGAATATCGTGTGTGTCCTGAACCGCGAGCTGGAGAGGAGCTCTGTCACACAGGAGGCCCAGAAGCACCAGAATCGCCTGGATCAAGACAAGATAGACGGCCTTCAAAATAAGGTGCAGTCACTGTCCATGAACCAAAACACACACCTAGGCCCTATGATGTGTACTAGAATGTAGTCAATGTACAACATACTACATACTAGACTAGAGACTCAAAATACAAAGTAGCGGTAGTGTGGTAGTGTTAGAATTGGGCTAATAGTACTAGAATTTTGCAAGAATAGAATTATACAGACTGATAAGCACAAGTCATCCCTTATGAAATAAAGTGGAAAAAAACTAGCAGGCAACCTGGTCCCAAGACGGCCAATGCTGTGGGCTACTTTTTCTACGTCGCATAGGCGCAGATGGCGTCGCATTCCAATGAAAGTTTATTCAAATATGGCAACAATCGTCCACTTCACGACACAAAACGAAACGTTCCTGATGATCTGCAATGTCTAATGTAGGTTTGTCATTCATATTACTCTGCTGCCTCACTTTATATTTTTTGCATGTGCATATTTAAGTTCAGAGTCAAGTTAAGTCAAGTTTTATCACACTTTTTGTTTGCACCTGGAACTGTGGCTCACAACCTCTCACCTCACCGTTAGGACGATGGCATGGGCATTGTTCAGTTCCCTCGCGAATGTCCCCAGCACCTTGGTCCAGAAGTGAAGAGGTGAATGAATGAATGAATGAATGAATTTATCTGACCCTTCTTAATATAAAATATGGACCAGCAAACTGAACCATACATTGAAGGCTTTCATGTTTTTTAAGGTTAATGCATTTTTTTGTGAGCAAACTCCGGGGACACACTGCATTCCGACTTTGAAAATGTACAAATGAAAATCAGGACACCACCGGCATTCTTCACCGGCGAAATGGGCATCAATAAATGACTTAGAGTCTTTTTTTTGTCATGCAGCAGCAGATTGAAATGTGGACATTGGAGAACAGTACAGAAAAATGGAAAGAATGAGCAGTGCTGTTGTATCAATTCACATCAGTAACTGCTGTAGATGCTGCGCACCTGCGATTGCGCTCTAAGAAAGACCTCATGCATCCAAGTACTCTGCACTACTTTTCGCCACAGTGCTTGATGCGTTACTCATCGTCGCTAACAGTGTATCCCCTGCTGTACAGTAGTACTGGACCCAAACATTTGTAGCGTCGCCCCTGAAAACACGGGCAAGAGATAGAGAACAGAGGAGTCTGGTCCAATCAGCTCGGTGGTTAGACTGGACTTAACTGCCTCGTCCAATCAGCAACAGCTTGAGCTGATGTCACTTCTCTACCATCATCATCATCGGTCATTGGTGCACATGCAGATCAGATGCACCAAGTCAGTGACTGGCATTCTAGTCAAGCTTCATAACATTATTAGACTTCAGTAAGTATCAACAGTGCCCTGCAGAAGAGTGACCTGGCGTATATGTACCAATGTCTACAGAAGGGTATTCAACTACAAGTGCTTTTGACATTTGCAATGGAGTGGGAGGGGTGGTACTGGGTGTTAGATGTGGACTATGTTGAGATGATGAAACTCACTAACAATCAAAGTTTTTCTTGTGTGTCTTGGGTGTCTGCTGCTTTTGAATGTTATGTGTCTGTCTGTCTGTCTGTCTGTCTGTCTGTCTGTCTGTCTGTCTGTCTGTCTCTGTCTCTGTCTCTGTCTCTGTACCTGTGTGTGTCCAGATTCGTCAGCTGGAGAGGAACCTGACTATGCGGGACATCAAGCTGTCTGAGACGGAGCAGACGCTGCGTGAGCTGCAGTATTGCACCTTCGACGGAGTCTTCATCTGGAAGATCTCCGACTTCAGCCACCGCAGGCAGGATGCCCTGGCTGGACGCTCCCCCGCCCTCTTCTCTCCAGGTCAGAAGACCTAAGACTTCATTTCCTTTATGTTTTTTAAAATATCTATCTTAGTTTGCACCGTGTTTTTCTGTTGCTGTTGTCTAAGAATCTATCAAAAACATTGAAATAACAGAGCTATTTAAGTATATTGTAACTCAACATACGTATTTTGCAAATTGTTAATAACTTTTGCCTGATACAACTTATGATATTATATATGATATTTTTTTCTTAATTCTCTCTGTCCTGTTTATATGTTAACTGTTTGCCACATCCCACCATCTCACGATGACGTCTTTGTGTTTCCTTGTGTTGCTGTGCAGCGTTCTACTCCAGTAAGTATGGCTACAAGATGTGTCTGAGGCTGTACCTGAACGGCGATGGCACAGGCAGGTCCACTCACCTCTCCCTCTTCTTTGTGGTGATGCGTGGCAAGTATGACGCCCTGCTCAAGTGGCCCTTCAGCCAAAAGGTTTGTATGACTCCTAGAACTCCATGTTAGATATCGACCTATACAACAAATAGTCAATAGCTGCCATTTTTAATCATATCATTGGACGATATCGGTATAATATAGTGCAGAAATGCAAGGCATTTACATAGTTATTATAAATTGGAATGCATTGCTGTTTTATCTCAATTGAAAATCCTTTCCTATGCTCCCCTCTCCTCTCTTCCAATCTCTCCTCTCCTCCTCCCTATTCATCTCATTTCCTCTCCTGTCCTCCTACTTCCCCCCTTCCCCCCCTCCTCTGTTGCATCTTTACTTCTTTCTTCCTCTCCCCTCCTGTTTCTTCTCTACTCCCCTCCACTCCTCTCCTCTCATCTCCTCTTATACCCTCTCCTGTCTCCTCTCCCCAGGTGACATTGATGCTGCTGGACCAGAATAACCGTGAGCACATCATCGATGCGTTTCGCCCTGACACCAGCTCCACCTCCTTCCAGCGTCCCATCAGTGACATGAATATAGCCAGTGGATGTCCACTCTTCTGCCCGCTCGCCAAGTTGGCATCCGCCAAGAACTCCTACGTCAAGGACGACACCATCTTCATAAAGGCCATCGTTGACCTCACAGGCCTGTAGAAACACATTTAAACACATGAGAAACCAGGGTGTATCTAAACAAGATGTTAATATATTTATATGATATCAATATAATAATTATATGCAATTTATATTACATTATACTATTAATGCATAATATTATAATGGAGTGGTCACTGTCAAATTCAAATGGCAAAAAAGGTGGTTATGATACTGGGCAATGTACACTACACTACATTGCAGAGTATCATAACTTTGCTTTTTTGCCATTTGGGTTGTAGACGGTGATGCCTAGATGCATCCATTTCTGTGCAGAGCAAATTCCCTTTCCAACAATCTTAGCTAGTGCATTAGCGAAAGTCAAAACCTTTGGTCATTGTGGTTACACACGGCACAAAACAGAGCACAACAAAATGTAACCTCTGCATTGAACCGACCACGCACCTGGCATGGAGACAGGACTGTGTGGGGATGGGGCGATGCTTAGAACACCTTAGTCACCGGGCAGGATGGAGGAGAGTGCTAGCATGAGCTTTGACCCTCAAGAGAACCAGCTGTGGAAGCAAGGCCAACAACATCCAAAACCCTTTTCGGCAGCACTTTACTCAAACATCATAATCATAATTATTCCTTACATGATATTATCCATTATGAGCTAAACTAAATCTGTATAACTATACTATAGATAGATAGGAACGCTGTATTGTAAGGCCTGGTCTTCACAAAGACCCAATTGCTGCTTGGATGACCACATAAACTCATATAGTATACCTTGCTTATCCTATATTTATAATCTGACATGTATCTCTATTATGCTACACTCATATCTTTTATTTTATATTTTTATATTTCTCCATTTCTACTTAACTTGAGTAAACTGCTGTGCGACCTGCAATGACCTGCACTAAATAATGCATCTAGGCATTGGATTGTCATGACTGAGTTTTGTTCTGCTGGTAATGATAAACTAGATAATAGTGGATAGTAGCATAATTGATTCATGCTACCTATTTAATGTCTTGATATTGTTGTGCGACTGTCAAAGAGCAAGATGAGATACTTGCTCTTGCAGCTGTGCTAGTAATAATGATAATAATAGTTATAATAATACATTTTATATACAGCATCTTTCAAGATACACAAAGACACTTTACAATATCATTTGGAGGGCAAACCAAAGCAATTTAAGATAAGAGGCTTGAGAATTATGACAAATCATCGGGCAGCTGTCGTGGTTAGGGAGGTGGACTTAAGATCAGGTTCAAATTCCACCCTTAACTCTCACTACACTTCTATCTTGAGCCAGGCACCTAACCCGACATTGCTCCAGGGACTAACCAGTATACCCTGTTAATAACTGTAAGTCGCTTTGGATAAAAGCGTCAGCTAAATGTAATATAATAATAAAAATCAATAAGAGATAATACGAGGCAGTAAGTCAATAAAATGACAATAAAATAAAAAAGTTAAGTTTAATTTAGCTTATCAGTTAAGTTTAGTTTAGTTAAACGTTTTTGTTTGTAATTCAAATGTGATTATTTAGTTGCTGTTTGCTTTTTGTGAGGGTAATGTGCATCACACTGGTCTGGTTCATCATGAGCAGGGCCCAACAATTGGATCTTTTCAGGAGCCCAGTTAACCTGATTGGATGAAGGGGACTGATCGACTGGAGGATGTGCTGTTTATTTTAAATTGTGTAGTAGACTTTGGACAAGCACCCTGTTCCATCTCAGGGTGGTCTTAAGTTTGCCCGGGCTTGGCCTCTGAACACTCCAACTGGATTTTATGGCTGGAGTCTAGGTGCAGCCAAGCCCCAGCAAGATTTTGCCATCTTTGATTTATTGCAAAAATGTGTAGATACAAACAAACGCTTGTCTCAGCTCTCTACCCAATAGCTATGACCACCATGTTTAACCACCACCCCCAATGTCAATTAAGAAATCAGTCTGTCAACTAATCTATTAATCATTCAATATAATCTATATTACACAAGTATGTAGTGTGTGTATATCCATATTTAACCATCACATTTAACACATTTAACAACGTTGAACTGAACCAGACCATGATATTGATGTTACCTGCAGCTTCGTAGACCCTTCTTCAAAATCAACATGAATGCAAGTTGTGAATAATACACCATTTCCTCATGATCTGCTCTCAGAGAGGAAAGGGAAGTAGGGTTTTTTTAGAGTTCTTAGCGACTTAAGTGTATTGGGAATATTTTTTGGATGGGGATTTTATTAGTTGTAGTAGTAGTTAGGAATAGTGGGAATAGGAGTAGTATTAGCTAATACGTGCATTTTAACAACCTTTAGCAGTAGCAGTAGTAGTTGTAGCCAGCCAGTATACAGTTTTAACCCATTGATGCTGGATGTTCCGTAGCGCAACATTCCCCCTAGCGCCTCGAGCTGCATGACGCAAAATTCAAGCTCATGAGATTTCTAAAAATGTATAAAAAATGTTGGTATGTAGAAGTTGAATGAACATGTTCTAATCCAAGATGGGGGTCTTCGCTTTTAAAGACAACTATTGTCTTGTTTTAATGTGTTTCAGATGCTGAGATATTTAGGTTTTTATAGGCTGACAGTACCTTTTCCCAAAAATGGCTTAAGCATTTACCACCTGTTTTTCAGGTGTTTTAGGCATCAATGGGTTAAAGGACAAGGCATCTTGGCAGCCAAGACACTTGACATGGCCATTTTATCGCTCATGATTCCTAGAAACACTGTATTTCCAAAAGTATTCGCTAACCTGCGTTGACTCACACATGAGCGTAAGTGCCATCCATTCCCATTCCTAATCCATAGGGATCAATATGATATTGGTCCACTTTTTGCAGGTATTACAGCCTCAACTCTTCTTGGAAGGCTGTCCACAAGATTCAGAAGTGTGTTCATAGGAGTTTTTGACCACTCTTCCATTGGTGCATTGGTGAGGTCACACTGATGTTTGTCGAGTATTTGCTGCCTCTGTACTCGAGAGCAGTGGAGATGTGTTCTCTGGACTGATTAATCACTCCTTTCCATCTGCCAAGCTGATGGATGAGTGTGGATTGGAAGGTTGCCAGGAGAATGGCACATTTCGGACTGCATTGTGCCGATTGTGAAATTTGGTGATGGACTTATGGTGTGGGGTTGTTTTTCAGGATTTTGGCTTTCCCCTTTGTTCCAGTGAAAGGAACGTTGAATGCTTTCCATGCTCCCAACCTTGTGGGAACAGTTTGGAGCGGGCCCCTAGTTTGGAGCAAGGTCCATAAAGACATGGATGACAGAGTCTGGTGTGGATGAACTTGACTGGCCTGCCCTGAACTCGATAGAACACCCTTTGGGACGAATTAGAATGGAGACAGAGAGTCAGGCCTTCTCAACAAACATCAGTGTGTGACCTCACCAATGTCATTTTGGAAGAATGGTCAAAAAGTATAAACACGCTTCTCAGTCTTGTGGACAGCCTTCCAGGAAGAATTGAAGCAGTAATAGCTGCAAAAGGTGGTCCGGCATCATATTGACCCCTATGGGTTAGGAATGGGATGGCACTTATGTTCAAGTGTGAGTCAAGGCAGATCCGCGAATACTTCAGGCAATGTAGTGTAATACAAGGCAATGTTTAGCTCAGTGACTAGGCTATGCTTTATGATTAATCCTCCAGAGTGTATTAGTATGATAGGTACAGGTATTAGTTGCATAGTAGACAGAATGGAGGGAGAGAGGTGCCAATGGCCCATGGTCCTGCGTTCTACTTTCGCAATCTTCTGATAAGAGGAGCTAAAAAAAGAGGAGCTAAAAAGTAATAGTCGTTGGTCATGTGCTCCCGTAGCAACTGCTACAGAAATTAATAGTAGCTAATAGTCAGAAAGGGTTCATCTTTATTCTTCATGTAGTTTTATTTTATTGTAACCTGAATTTACATTATTTGAACAATGTATTTCAAATATATTTGAACAACATGTATTCATATAGCACAGAATCACAACTGTGAAGCTGACTCAAAGCACTTTCAAAATACACACATTTCCACATTCATACACCAGGATGCCTTTCGGTGCCAATAATCCAGGGTTCACATGAGAGTGCAAACACACACACATACACACACACACACATGTATGCATGGTGTGGTATTGTACCTATTTACTGGTGCCTTTAACCCAGTGTGTCCTGATGCGACATATCCACTGAATTAAGGTTATTGAGATCTGAGCTGTTTTATTAAAAATAAACACATTCTAGTGCAAAATGAAGGTTCCAGCGTTTAAATTCAACTTATGTCACGTTTTTATGTGCTTCGGAGGCTGAGATATTTAGGTTTTAATAGGGAGAGAGCAACTTTTCCCTAAAATGGGTTAATATATGCTGTCCACCTCTACTTCAGCTCAAAGCAAACTGTTTGATCTTTGTGATGCTGCTTGTGATCATTTTATGATGTTTGTGATCTTTATGAAACTGCATGATCAGCATATTTTGCAAGACAAATTAATGGATGTATCCAGCGTGTCTACAGTAGTTATTGTGTTTGCCTATGTTTTATTTGAATTAAAATTGAATTAAATTTCTATCTAATTTCTATTCTATTTACCCATTTACTAGACATAAAGGTTGTGTGGATGCATGTGTGGTGGATGGTGCCACGTGTATGCTGTGAAGGTGACAAAAAAAGGTCTTGGGCCCATTTGGATAATGTTGGACTTTGGGGTCATCCTGGGTTTTGGACAGAGTTCAGGTTTAAAGGCTAAGACCAACAACAATGTCTGTGAGGAGTGGATTGTGGGTAAATAAATGCATTTTCAAAGGGTGAAAGATACTGTACTTAATACAGGGAGGGCAGAGGGCCCCAGGCCAATTTAAACTCTGGTCACAGTATCTTGTGCGAGCCTGGACTTGCTATAGGTAAGGTGTGGGTAACTCCAGAAAGCTCCAAAATCAACAAATAACAAATGAATTCTCCCAGATGAGCTCTTCTGTGTATGCCGTGTTTGTTGTTATTGTATGGTTCGATGATTTTACAAGTCACACAGGGAATGAGATAAAAGTCAAAAGTTTATTTTTTTCCAAAAAGATTTCCAACACCATACAGGCCTCTCTCTCTCCGTTTGCTGGACAGTGATGGAGAAGATGATGCAGGTCAGCAGGGAGGGCTCTGTGCAAGACATTAATAACAGGCCTGAATCTGAAATGCTCACTCTTTCACTAGACGTCCTGCCCCATGGAAGAAGCAAACCAATACGACTCACAACTTATAGGACCATTCATACCCTATGTTTGGTAGACTATGCACATACACATTTCTGTTCATTCATTCTAACCATCAACAAGTATAGTCACTGGTTAGAATGTGACAAACATTCCACACATATCCGTATTCCACACATAGGGTTTTACTGTGACTTGTGTAGTGAACGAGTGAGCGTTTCATTTTGAAACATGGCCACAGACATGCTACAGAAGAACACAAAAAGGAAAAACAAAGGAAACAAACAAAAGAGTGAAATCACTAAAAAGCACAGAGGAGAAAGATCATGGCTCAATCAATTAAGGGATAATGAAGAGGTCCATTTTTAATTGTATAATTGCACTGTCAGCCACAAACTCCTCCGCAACAACATGAACCAACAGGATACACACTACACAAGTGCCAATCACAACCCAGCTATTTCAGTCAAGTTTACCTCTCTATTTATTTTCTTTCATTCTCTTTAAACGTTTATTCTGTTACAAAACATCTAGCCAATGACAGGGGAAGGTGAAATTGTAAACACCAGCATTCTTTTTCCTTTTTTTTAAAGGACAAAAATCTATGCACTTTTGTGCAAGTTTAAACATGTGGATTATTTTTGTTTAAAATTACAGAAATTAGCAATAATTGAAGTCAGAGGTCACAATGTCCAAAAAAGCCTCCATTGTACATAGCAAGGGAATAACAGCATGCTCTTTAATTATTATTTTTAAAAAATAAAAAAACAGGACCATTTCACTACCCTGGGCTACGTCTAAATGATGGGTAGGGGGCTTTTCAGTACAAGAACAAGACTGGGGTTGGAAAGTACAGACTTAGCAATTAAGAGAATAGTGTTAATGACACAGTAATGCTCAGTCACAGTACGAGTTTGTAGCTTTTATACTGTCTATTCAGGCAAACAATGATGCAAAGTAAAAGTCAAAAAGTTAAAACTGAAACAAGCAAGATTGTTTTCCGAGAGATAACAGATGGGTTGATCATTTACCGTTCACTGAGAAATGATAAACATTAGCATGAGAGAGAAATTGAAAAAATTAAGCCTTTTGTCAAATGTTTTTGAGGCGTAAACTTGTTCGCAGAGAGACACAAATAAATTATAATGACAAGAAAACAGTGTACCACTCACTGTGGCCTGTGGCTAGTTTTTCTGCTGTCCACACAATGAAACATAAAGGCCAAGACATCAAAAGATTGCTTTCAGAGAGAACACAGCCCATGGATTGTGTTTTCCACTGAGTAAAATCAAAACTGAAACCAGTGAGCTTTTATCCCAACAGTGATGGGCAACATGGTCTCATTACTTAACAATCCAGTGCCACATGATCCAAAATGGCCTGTTTTTGCCTGTCCAATTCAAGCAAGTGACCCTTTAACTAGGCTATCACTTGGCTGAATTGGATAGGTAATACTTGGAATATGAGGCACTGGGATTGTAAAACTAATGAATGCTGTTGCTGAGAACTTGTTTTGAGAACTTTGAGGCATAGCAAATGTGAAGGGGAAACTGAAAGAAGTAAGCTTACTCGTGTGAGGTTCAGTAGATTTGTGTCACTTGAAGCTTACTGATGCTGTAGGATCAAGTAGAATTTTTTTGTAGATTTCAGAAGAGAAATCAGAGGTAAAGGGATTGTTGTAGATAATTGGAGCCTTTACTCTTGTAGGGTTGAGCAGCTTCTTGTAGCTTGTTCTTGTTGGGGGTCATGTAGATTCTTGTACCTTTCAGCTAAGACATTTAAAACTCGGTAGTCTATGATGCTACACCTATATTGTATCCTGGCCTTTTCCCCTCTCCTGAGACCTGTGTGTGGTTTCCTTTTGCTCACACAAATTGCAGAATAAGAAACAAATGAAACAAACAAACAAACAAAAAAAAGGGACAATAGCCCACAAAACCAAACCAAACCTGAAGGAGTAACAGTTGTCATGTACATTCATGCACACGTGCACGTGTTAATTGGAGGTCAACACTGGATGGCTGGATAGTAGTGAAGGGGGGGGGCTTCAAACCTGCAGACGTGAAGACACACTAAGTGATTCGGCACACGTGTTCAGCCTCCATCCAGGCTTTTTCTTCATCTTTGTTACCATTTCGCTCCTCCTTTGCATACGTTTATCATCTCATCTCTCCCCTCCTCTTCACGCCTGGAAACTTGATCTGCCGTTTGGACAGAGCACCTGATTCATCCTTTCCTGACAGCATATTTTTAAAAAAGATAGAGAAAAAAAAAAAACGGAGGAAACGCAACATCCATGACATCGTACTTCTGAAATCATGCTCTTTTTGCACGAGAACGTACTTCCATGAGGAACACTCCATGAGAACGTCCTTCCGTCGGGTAAAAGCATCCCTGGATGGAGGCCCGTTTTCCTTAGCAGGGAGCCCAGTGGGATTGCTTATTTTTAGGTCAACGTTGCTTCGACTGATGTCTCCTGTCCACCCCCTGGTTGGCCCCCGCACCAGTAACTTCAGTTCAAGATTGCGTGACCCTTCAAGTTCCCATGAGCCTTTTGAGAGAGAATTGGGGTGGGGAGGCATTCACTTCGTCCATGATACAATGCACTGCCCACAATGCAATTCATAATGCATTCTGGTCAGGACTTTCTGCACAGATTTGCACAGAATGTGTGGTCAAGAACGTGCCCATAGATGTTGACAGAGGAAGCTGGGAAGGGAAGGGAAGGGCCAGGAAGGGTGGGGTATTGGTGGGTTTAAAGGCAGCCATATGGAACCAAACAAATCCCCGCGATAGATGGTGGTGGTGATGTTCTCCCCACCTTGTCCTGTAACGCGAGGGCTAAATCTCCACTCCACCCCTCCACCCTCTCAGGCCGGGATGGGAGACAGGACGGGCGCATCTCGTCTTGCCTGGTCGTCAGGGACGTCCGTTGAGGTTGGGGGGCGCGCTGTTGTTGTTGTGGTTGCTGCGGCGGCCGAGCAGCGAGGCGAGCAGGTTGCGGCCGGTGCGGGAGGCGCGTGGTGGGGCGGCGGCCAGGCGTACCATGCGGGGCGAGCGCCACACCTTGATGGTGGAGTCGTCGCTGGCCGACAGCAGCAGCTCCTGGTCGGCGGGGCTGAAGGCCACTGAGTTCACCACGTCCGTGTGCGCCAGCTTGGCCAGGCAGATGTTGTAGTGCCGGTCCCAGATGTAGCCGTGCTTATCCTCCGCACCGCTGCACAGAAAACACAAACACACATGGGTCAATGACGTTTCAGTAGTAGCACACGTCAGTGTAGTGCAACCACAGCCAATGCCACTACCGGATTTGTTTTTTTGCTTTTGCTTTTACTGGATTATCTAATAAGCATATTCATTGCAGTACATGTATTACCAATTACTACAGTAAATAATGTATGGCCATTAGATGACCTGACCATGGACCCACATACAAAAACAGACACATCCACACAGACAGGGATTTACATATGCATACAGGACAAAAATCAGTAAAAATATTTATATGACATAATCTGAAATCATCAAAAAGTTTCATAGTTGTGACAAGCAAATGTTGAATAAATGTACCTCTAAGCATCACATCTGATGTCAGCCCTGCATTTTCAGCCCAGCCTCTTAGTTACCAGGAAACACACACTCGTAACAAGGGAATAAGGCTCAGGGGAGATGTGACACATACTCCCAAAGCACTCACACACAAACACACTGGGGTAGTAGAGATAGCAGCACACACACTAACAGACAAACACACACACAGGGAGAGAAGTGGCGGTTACCTGGCGACAAAGTCTCGGCTGACGTCGAGGAAGATGAAGAAGCACTCGTCGTTGGGCGTGAAGGCGCGGTGGGCCCGGAGGCTCCGCCTCTCCTCGCGCAGGCTCTTCAGGTCGATGACGTGCAGGTCGATCTCCTCGGCGATGGGCGGTGGCGACATGGGGTCCGAGATCTTGCAGCCCGCCGGCCACGCCCTGCTGTTCACATACAGGTACCTGAGGAAAACACACACATTACATTACACTTGGATTATGCTTAAAGAAGAAATGAAACGAATATTCATCTATTATTCACATTAAATATTGGGCCTATTTCTAAATCATCAATCCAACTTTAAATAATTTTTCCGGACATAACTTGTTGAAACGGCAACTTAAAACCGTGCCTTTGGTGCGACAATATTTACAGGGGCGTGACGTCATGCGGTTGACACCCTCTTTTTGCGAGTATGGTTGGCTGCGGAAATATCATACATTTGAAGGACCCATATCTCATAAAGGAACCAACATTGAGATACAAATATCGACATGTCGAAAGAACACACCTCTAACATTATGTGAAAAAAACTCACGTTGAATATAAGCCTCACAAATAAGCCGAGTAGACTTTTCTTTGATGATGCACCACCATATGCCATATGGGTTGGAAAGATATGCCATATTCGGCACAGGATCGACGGGCACAAAACAGCACCGCGCTCCTACTAGGCTACACGAAGGCTACACGCTGATCATTATTAAGATATTATCAATCATATGACACTATTAGTGTAGGCTGTATGTGCTGTGGTAAACTGGAAAATATGGGAGCATGTTAGGGTGCCAGCCAGCTGCCGGTTTCTCAGATCATGTGACATTCCGCGCTGTCTTTGACAGGTTGAAACCGAAGTGGCACTTTGAAAGCCAGCTTTAAAATCTTATTAAACAATGGCGTTATCTCAATTATTATGCCGACAACTTATCGATCAACCAGCGCGGCATACTTGTTTTTTTTGTTTATGGCAACGTGACAAGGGGGGGACGATGCTTTGGCTGCTGCACTCTGTCTTTGACATGTTGAAACCTAGCGAAATTGCACTATCAGCTACTTTAAAAACGTATGCTTAAGTAGCTCAATAGCATGGTTTTAATGTAATCTTAATAAACAATGGCGTTATACCCATCATTATGCGACAATTTGGAAGTCGGTAGGTATATTTTGACACAGATGTTCGTAGGGGCTGTTGTTGCATAACACAAGAACTGCACGACCGCCGGCCATGGATAGAGTCATAACTACACAACACAGATGTTCGTGCTCGGATGCTGGGGCGATTTCGTTGCATATAAAGCAATAACTCCACGACCGACGGCCATGGAGTCGTAACGAAACACCTCGACCCGCAGCGCATTGACCGAGGACCCTTAGTACTAGGGTGCTACAATGGCAGAGAGGAATAGCATCTTTAGCATGCTGCTATCCTGCTAAGTGGCTGTCGGCCAGACTCACCCGTGGTCGCACTCGAGCTAGAGATATCCGTCAGCACACCTGCTATCCATAGACACTGCTTGTGGTAGCCTAGGAGTGTATTTCCAACCATGTCCACGGTCTCCAGATTTTTTAAGGTAAACAACAAGGGTGGAAAACGCCCGGAGTTTAACATTGATAGGTCACTTCAAAAGCCGATGCCTCCTACACGATCAGCGTTGTTTTGCCTTCTCCTTGTCAGCAACAGTTCCAGTAATTTTGACTTAAAGACACTTGTGCAGAGAGATGCCTTCAGTGAAGCTTGTACTTGTTGCAACCTGTACCATTTGGACCGCCACGAACACAATATTTTCCCCTGTGCTTTGATTTACTACGCCGCCATTGATTACTATAACTTTGTGGGTTCGGAGTTGGACTGTGTCAACCTTATGACGTCACGCATAAGACAATAAATTCGCACTACTGGACAAAATATTGCTCATTTTGAGCACGTTTTAACATGATTTCCCAGATAAATTATTGCACACACAATATCTTGTTTTAATCAAAAAGCTTGGAACTTTTGTAATATGCAGCACAAACTGTAAAATTCCAACCATTAATATTCGTTTCATTTCTTCTTTAAGGCAATTACAGATATTTACAGGGTATTGGTTGCAGTCCCTGGAGCAATGTGGGGTTAGGTGCCTTGCACAAGGGCACTTCAGTCATGTATGGAGGTGTAGGGAGAGGTTTGAACCTGCAACCTTCTGACCTAAATACCAATGCCCAAACCATTAGGCCATGGCTGGCCAATACACAATAGCCTAGACCAGTGTTTCCCAACCTTTTTTGTGTCATGTACCCCCTAAGCCTTTTTGTTGCGTCATGAGTACCCCCTAACTCATGTTTCACATCACTTTTTCTATTGCAGCATGACTATGCTCCATGCATTTGTTAAAATTACATTTTTTCCAAGTACCCCCTGCAGTGTGCTCGCGTACCCCTAGTGGTACACGTACCCCTGGTTGGGAACCACTGGCCTAGACCATGGTCTTATTACAATAATCACAACCTGCTGTTCACGTGCAGGTACATGAGGAAAACAAAAACAACATGGACACCAACATAACTATATGGAAACGATCATGTACGGCTATACAACAAGGTCTGCTATGACCTGAGGAAACAAACATGGCCGCCTACGCTACTCCATACACTTACTACAATATCCACACCCTGTTGTTTACATACAGGTACCTGAGGAAAAAGCACTTTGCCACCAACATTACATACTGCAGTGATCATGCACATCAATCACCAATTACTTATGAAATGCCGTTACTCCACCTAATGTCTGAACCCACCCAAAAAAATATTTCACCCATACCTGAGTAAAACAACATGGCTACCTACAGAAGTCTCTCATCTACTACAACAACCAGTTACTAAGCGTTACTAAGCGAGATAAAAACATGGCCATCATGTTAGTAACTTCAACTAAGAAACTGGTTAAAAGCACACGGTTGTCTCTTGCAGCATCCTGCTAGATCAGAAAACATACTGTAAATTAAGCGTTAGATCTGGAGATGACAGACAGTGCTACAAATCCCCCTGATAATATCTATTCCAAACACACGCAGGTAATTGGAGTGCTTCTGGGTCTTCACCTTTTTTCCTTGGTGCTCATCAGTGTAGGGGCTCTCAAACTTGGTGCAGGAAGACAGATGCTGAGGCACTCAAGGTTGCAATTTTTTTACTTTTTTATTTGGCTACAATGCCTACGCGTTTCGGCCCTTATGGCCTTCTTCAGGGCGCATGACGATGTACGCCCTAAGGCCATAAGGGCCGAAACGCGTAGGCATTGTAGCCAAATAAAAAAGTAAAAAAATTGCAACCTTGAGTGCCTCAGCTCAGCATCTGTCTTCCTGGACCAAATATCTATTCCAAGTTCCCCTGCGAAGTCGGAGCACCTAGGGATGCTGCGGCTGCTGGCAGCACTCCCCTCAGTAGCGACTGGGCCTCACCGTGGTGCAGGGGTGAACTCAGGGTAACGCCACAGCAACAACAGCAACCCCTGAGGCCAATTGGTGCACGCAAAGCCTCTGGGACAATCGCCCATTGGTGAATGATCATGACTGCATGAAGATCAAAATAAAGATTTTCTTGAAAACAGAGCTCTTGGCATTGATATTTACTGTATACTTTATATTTGGAATACTTCTTTCTGAAATCTCCTTTGCAGATTTTCTATGCCTTGCCTTGGTTTTCAACAATCCTTTTCCTCCTTTGGAATGTGAAGAACTTTGTTTCAAGACCTCAGTGTCAAATGCCCACTTTTTCAATTTTTCAACAAAATTACTCAAATATATCAAATTCTTCTTCCATGTTTCATATCTTTGGTCTACTTTGGACTAGAGATGCACCGGATTCAAGAGCCGGTTCCGGATCCGGCAGGATAATAGGGTTTTTCACAGGATCCGGATCCGGTTCCAGGATTCAGGATCCGGTAGCCGAGGCTTTTCAGTCAAAATAGTTTGAGCCAACATGATTTCTTTTTGAAATCTCCTTGGCAGATTTTCTCTGCCTTGCCTTTGTTTTCAACAATCCCTTTCCTCCAAAAAAAAAAAAAAAAATCTGCCTTACCATGCCTCTGTGAGTATTGAGTAATCTTTGCTCACAACACATCAACATGGCAGACTTTCAGAAGAATGGGCATTGAATTGGAATGTGAAGAACTTTGTTTCAAGACCTCAGTGTCAAATGCCCACTTTTTCAATTTTTCAACAAAATTACTCAAATATATCAAATTCTTCTTCCATGTTTCATATCTTTGGTCTACTTTGGACTAGAGATGCACCGGATTCAAGAGCCGGTTCCGGATCCGGCAGGATAATAGGGTTTTTCACAGGATCCGGATCCGGTTCCAGGATTCAGGATCCGGTAGCCGAGGCTTTTCAGTCAAAATAGTTTGAGCCAACATGATAAAAAGGGTCCACGTGTGTGAGTAGGCTATGTGTTTCAACCCTTTCGTAGGATCCGGTATCCGGTTCCGGATCCGGCAGGATCTTAAGCAGTAGATCCGGTATCCGGCAGGATCCTAAAAATCAGGATCCGGTGCATCTCTACTTTGGACATCTAATCAAAACAGTTCAACAGGTGGCAATCCAACTCAGTGAAAACTATCACCTCAGTAGCATGTGACCGACCGATGACTATTGTAGATCACAAGACACATTATCTGCCAGTGTTTTGTCGTGGCTCGTTACATAGTCTTAGTCACATGCAGCAAGCCATACAAATATAAACAAGACCATGCTTTCAACAGTCACAAGAAAAGGTGACTCATCATTACATCAGTCCTATAAATATAAACAAAGCCATGTGCATGGGCGGTGCATGGGTGTCATTACACAGACCTACTCTTGCCAGTCCTAAAAATAGATAAAAAACACTCACATGCATGGGTGTCAAAGGGTATTTCCCTTGTTGTTATGTCGCCACGACAAACCCAAAAGTCACAAAAACCTACACCACCCTCCTGGAAACAATGACTTGCCTGCCTGGCTGTTTTCCAAGCAATCACCATGACTACCAGTACCTCGCTGCAGACAGGGGAAACCCTCAGGTTAAAAATACAACAGTGATAACCACAATAAAAGACAAATACTTAGCCAGAGAGGACTCCGTAATGCAAACAGAAGTTGCGGTTTTAGGTTACTGATAACCATCTTTGCCAAGGCAATTCCCTAGAGGGAAGTTCTTGTGTTGTCTTCTTGAGCTCCATAATAGCATCACTGTGTAAGCCATGAGTCATCTGCACATAAGGCACAACCAAAACACCTCTAGTATGGAACCACAAGTCTGTTCCAGTGCATGTGAAACTACTGTGGCGGGACTTTTTATCATGTCTGGGGAGTGAATATATTCCCCCACAAGGGGGAGTTGAAACGCAGGTTTGTTCCTCCAAAAGTACAAAGGGAAGGACTCATTTAGAAACTAGTTACAACTGATACTACAAAAGAAACATTAAGAAAGTTACAAGGTGGCTTCCAGATCAGTCAATGCATTTGCACTTTTATAGCATTTGCAAATTGATAAATCAGATGTGTATGTCTTGCAATTTAATTTGAACAGTATCAGTTGCAGTAGGTACAGTACTTGGACGAAAACTGTGTCTTGCTTTATTAAGATCTGAGTAACAAATAAAATCATTAATTCATTTGATCTCTTTGTTTCCTTCCCTGCCTTTCACTGATGGAGGAGTTAGTGTTCATCACCTAACAGTAGGGACACATAGACGCGAATTTGGCCAAGCGAAGCCAACTTCGCCATTCATTCCTATGAGAGAGGCGAAGGCAAGCGAACAGGAGCGAAGCGAAGCGAAATTATTAAAGAAAGTTTAATGTTATGCAAATGAGGAGCGAATTGAGGAGCCAATCAAACCAACAACATAACTGTTCCATTCCATTCGACGTCCTGATGACGGTTGAATTTCGCCTCTCTTCGCTTCGCCCGCTTCGCCTCCTATGTGTCCCTATCGTAAGGTTGTTGATGAAATGAGTTAAGTTAACTTGAGGTGACAAAGTTGAGTTTAGTTAACAGCACTAAGCATGGGCCTTGATGAAGCCCAATTTGATGCATGCAGCCACACTCCCACTAAGACTGGCACTATTCATATAATGTATATGAGCCAGTCAACCTATTTATAACCACTTTTTAATAGGCAGCGATGTGCATCAGGTGTGAGAGGTGAGTCCCAGGGCCGGTGGGTAGGCTACGCACCTGTGGTCGGGGGACAGCCCCATGCCAATGATGTGGCCGTGGATGTCGATGACGTGGTCCAGAGAGTCAAAGAACTCGTCGGTGCTGCGCTCCTCTCCCAGCACGGGCCCACATGTCGTCATCTGATCGGGCATGATGCGCTTGATGCCTGCAGAGACGAGGAGAGGGGTGACATCAATGCAAACGCACATCTTGATACACACAGATACACACCTTTCTGATTGGGGGGGTAGGTACCATGCACCTTTGGTACAGATCTATCGGATGTAGAAGGAGGACAGGGAAGTTTGCCTTGGGCACACACCTAACTCAGAGATATTATAGACAGAGATAAGTCATTCTAGTTCTTTTCCGGTATCCACTTTATGTCAGGTGAACGCCCCTTTAGGAGACCTTCGGAGTCCTGAGGTTGAGAATAAATGGAGTATAGTGCGGGGGTGTGTGTATTGTACGTACCTATCTGATGTGGGGAGTAGGTAAGGCTGCCGGTGGTGAAGAGCAGGTAGGTCTTGTCCTCTGTGTCTCCGCCCCCACTGGTAGAGAGCAGGGAGGAGGGGTCCGCGGTCTTGGTGTGGTTCTTACCCATCAACATGGCTATCCTCGTCTCCAGCTCACGCTCCTCCACCACACCACATCGGCCCTGACAGACAGACAGACAGACAGACAGACAGACAGACAGACAGACAGAGATGACAGTGATGCTCCATTGCAAACTCACAACATTCACTGTGTTTGGCCTGGGGTACGGGTCAGACCTCTTCCCAGTCCTGTACAAGATATTGCCTTATATGTCTAACATTTGAGCTCGGAGGATGCTCGTTTTCCCATCAACAAACGTAAATGGGCAGTGTGAAGCCTCCTGGATTTGTTAAAATCCCCCATCGCCCTACTTGGCCTGACCCCAGTCCTCGCCACTCCACCCCCCTCACCTGGATGACGTGGTCCAGCGGGCCGTACTTGGCTGCCTGGGGCAGGTGAGCCACCTGCGGCTCCAGCTCCAGCTCCTCGAACCCCTCCTCGTCCTCCTCCTCGCTGTCGGTGGTTCCCAGGTCGAACAGCATGGGCTGGTGGTGTTGCGCCGGCTGGCCTCCGGCCTGGGCCTGGCTGCGGCGCGCCTGCGACTGCGCCTCGTAGTCCAGCAGGAGGTCGGGCGTGTCGTGCCGCCGGCAGTGGGCCACCATGACGGTGCGGATGGTGCTGGCGTTGATGTTCTGGATCTTGAAGAGGCGCTTCACCACGTTCACGTTCTCCGACTCCACATCCTGGCCATGAGGGAGAGGGAGGATTGTTTACATTATCATTTGTATTCACTGTGTGAATAAGATAGGCAAGTGAGGCAGCACTAAACCTACATTCACTACAACCCTGCGCTGACGGATGTCGGAAAGAGTGTCTGGCAGAGCGGGTGTTGTATTTTCATGTAGATGCGCTCTGAGTGGCAAACGGATCCACCGCAACTCAAAGTCGAAAATTCTGAACGTTTGGCCGAGGCAACGGAGCCGGCGGTCCTCTCACAGTGCATTTTGCATCCACCAATGTAAGTCAACAGGACCTGTTGACAGTCAGTGGAAATTTGACTGCTGCTTTAAGCATAGGTTTTTGAATTAAAAAAATAGACACAAGCTCATGTATGCTCCGATTAAGACCCCCAGTATGAGAGTGAATGAACAGCAAAGAGAGAGAACAATACAAGCACATGAAGTGCTGTACAAGAACACGCCACGTACTGTCGCCCTCTAATGGCCAAATTCAGGGACAGGACATGGAAACATGGAGCACAGTGATGAGTATGAAGAAATTCTCTGCACTGTACAATTCAGTGCCTACTGTACTGAATGAAGTGCTGAAAAACGTCCTGCATTGCCCAATTACAGGTGTTACACAAAAAACTGAAACACCTGGTTTTAGACCACAATAATATATACCCGGACGTGTATATTGACCCTGTGGAGCTCCAAATGGACAGTTCTGGTAAAAATAGGAGAGTTGAGGTGCACATTTAATTCTGCCAGGGCTAGCACCTGTCTTGTCTCTTTCAGATAGCTTCCTCTCACGCCAACAGTTAATCCTGTAGGATGTGGTTTGTTCTTCTTGGTGGTATGCTGATATTTCCCTGGATACTGTGGCTCTTGATACATCACAAAGACTTGTTGACCTGGTCGACAGCAAGACGTGCACCTACAATTTGTCCACTTTTGAACTCTGATCTGCATCTCATAATAGTGTATGCATTGTAATATTTTGAGCAAAACTGTGTTCTTCAGGGGTGATAGTAAAAAAAAATTCTGAGCCTGAACTTTTTTCCCTGCTCTAACGACGACGACAAGTTACTGCATAGTGAAATAACGTAGGCCTATTTTGACACATTATTCAAACATTTAATAGCCTGTTATGTGTATGACCATTATTCAAGCCTGATATTAGAAGAAAACCCTGAACCTGTAACACTTTCTGATATAAGAATAACCTAATGGCTAATTATTATCAATGTTTTTATTTTTGCAAACTCTGTCAAGCCTGAAATCAGGCATGGAGCCTGAACACTATCAGCCCTGGTTCTTACCCTGTTAATTGAATCTTCACACTCTGGTGCTATGTGCAACCAGGCTGGTCCAATTTAGCCATGAAACCTCTCACACTAAAATGACAGGTGTTTGTTTTTTTGTCTAACCCCTGTACATCTCTGTGCTTAAGTTTTCGGCCTGAAAAGTGGGGAGGCAGTATGGAGTGTATATAGGACTCAGGGTTAGGGTAGGTGACTGCTATTCAATCGTTTGCCGACTATGCTGTTTGTGAGTTACAGAAATGCCTGTATGTGCAAAGAACAGAAATATACCCCAATTTGGTATTTTTTACGGGAGCGTTTTAAGGATGCACATAGATTTTGTTCACATGTGTATTCATGTGTGCAATTATTTCTGTGTGTGTGTGTGTGTGTGTGTGTGTGTGTGTGTGTGTGTGTGTGTGTGTGTGTGTGTGTGTGTGTGTGTGTGTGTGTGTGTGTGTGTGTGTGTGTGTGTGTGTGTGTGTGCGCGTGTGCCTAAAGGTACAGACCTGGAAGGCCTTGTTGAGCCAGAGGACGGAGCAGGAGGTCAGGTTTCCTATCCAGTGTAGATTTCCAGAGATCAGATGCGTCTCGTTCAGCCAGCAGCCAAAAACATCATAGGGCTTGTTCCGCACCCGGGACAAAAGTGTGTAATTTTCTGCAATG
Organism: Engraulis encrasicolus; assembly: GCF_034702125.1. Taxonomy (NCBI): domain Eukaryota; kingdom Metazoa; phylum Chordata; class Actinopteri; order Clupeiformes; family Engraulidae; genus Engraulis; species Engraulis encrasicolus. The sequence goes on along the minus strand of NC_085867.1, from coordinate 17,540,785 downwards.
GGAGGGAACATATGCACGCACATAGACATATTAACTTAACCAACATTTTGTAATGCACAGTGCTGTGTTCAGATTCTGCGTGCAGCAGGACTGCTTAATCTTTCTTTCTTTTCAAAACATATCCAACACGATGCATTATGTATATCTTAGCTATTGCAAGCATGAAAGAGACAATGAAATCAGAGAAAAGGCTGCTATTTGAATGACCGCTTCATTTACATTCTACATCTACAGTACGTATGGTAACCACATCTACATATGTGGTTAAAAAGACTTAAGCATAGAGTGCCTCAGTCATTAGTCCTCTCTTAAATTATTCCTTTAATACTGAATTGTTCCTACAGGAATAATCTGAACAAAGATCATAATTTACAGTGACTCTTGTGCTGCACAAGTTATATTTTTTCAAGCAATATATTTTTATTGCTTGAACCCGGCCATGTCTCATCTTTATTAAGGGTCATGTGCTGGTAAGTCTTTGACATGTAATGAAATAGAATACCACCAAGGCCATCATCACACATAGATGAGGAAAAGTGGATAAAAGAGGCAGATAAAAGAGGAGATACAGACAGAGTCCAAAGGAGGAGAACGAGAAAAACAGAATTAATTGAGATTAGCCCAGAGAGAGAGAGAGAGAGAGAGAGAGAGAGAGAGAGAGAGAGAGAGAGAGAGAGAAAGAGAAAGAGAAAGAGAGAGAGAGAGAGAGAGAGAGAGAGAGAGAGAGAGAGAGAGACAGAGAGACAGAGAAAGACAGACAGGGACAGGGACAGGGACAGAGATAGAGAGTGTGTCTGTGGCAACAGAAAATCAACTCAAAACGTAACACAGATGTGCCATCATAACAAGTGTCCCATCCAGTCAGACAAGGCTGAGAGTGTAGGAATGACATGAGAGAGCAGGCTCCTTACCCAGGCTTATGACGGCGATCTCCCCCGAGGAGGAGTGGTGGGGGCCCAGGTAGACCCCCGACACCAGCAGCAGGGTGTCGTCAGCGTTGAACTGTGAGAACTGTGTGTAGCCCCAGTTGTACTGGCGCATACTGGAGCTGTGCACCAGGGCGATAGTGCCGTCTGACCGCTCCGTATCCCATAGCTTGGAGAGGGGAGAGAGAGAGGGAGAGAGAGAGAGAGAGAGATTATCCATCAGTGCTGGCAAAATTACCAGGTACAGATTATTTTAATGAGAAAATAATTATTTTATACTCTAGTCAAAAATTAGATACGAGTGGTTTTATGATGAGAAAATTTTCCAGAGGGGTCTTCATCTTTTTTTTCAATCAATGTACTGTACATTTGGTGAAAGAAAAAGGTTCAAAACCCACTAAACTGCAAAGTCAAAAATAATATATGGAATAAATATTCATCCCAAATGTTTATGATTATCTAAGCTGTACGGTTATAAAATGTTGTGGAATTTTTACAGACATTTCATGCAGTATCCAGATGGTGCTGATAGAACACATAAGCAGTTAGGTATTCCAGACCAGTGATGTTACTGTATGTTGATGTCCAAAAGCCATATCCCTCCATGATTAATGCTAGGCATTTTACCAAGCGATGCCAAGGATATGTTCAACACCATTTATTTCTTGAAAATGGCGCTACCATTAACTGTCCTTCTCAATAACGCTCAGTGCTATGACTCATTTGCAAGAAGACTGAAATCAGATGGTCTATATCAGTGGTTCCCAACCTATGGGTCGGGACCCAACTTATGGGTCGCCAAAGATCCACAGGGGGTCGCAGAGCCCTCTTGATTTTAAGGGGTTTCATTTGAAACATATATAGCCCATGTTGAGTTAGAATTGACAAAGCATTTAACTAATAAATGCAGAGAAGCAGCAAATTGTAAGTGCTACATTAAACATATATTCTATATTTGACCATAGACGAATTGAGGAATAAAATAGGCCTAACTAAAATTAGTTTTCCCAGGAAACAGAGGGCATCTTGTGACTGTCTCCTACGGGCGCTCGCGTGGTTGGGTCACCAAAGCTTACAATAGTAAAAACATGGGTCTCTTAAGAAAAAGGTTGGGAACCACTGGTCCATCTATTGCCTGTTCCCTTCATCTATGTACAAACCCTGCGGCATTGAAAAACTATGGCTCACATAGACGTAATCATTTAGGCAGACCTACCATCTTTGGGTTGGTCTTATAGTAGTAACTGAGTCATGTGCTGTCAACTCTACCAACGTTGGTGGTGCCGTTGGCTAATCAAGTGAGTGTTGCTGAGTCTACCTATTGTGACCATGTCACTTAAGTGGTCTATCTTCCTAGACTGTGTGTGTGTGTGTGTGTGTGTGTGTGTGTGTGTGTGTGTGTGTGTGTGTGTGTGTGTGTGTGTGTGTGTGTGTGTGTGCCTCAGCACTACCTCAGGGATTAAAGCAAAAAAAAGTCATCTGACTGAACTTTTTTACCGGTTATGCACCCGATTGAGTATCACTCCGTAACCCAACGAAAACCAATGTAGCCAGGCTCTGCCCTCATAACAAAACATACACTGGTTTTATGCAAGGAATGGTGCCAGAGCCAGCACTAGGCATAGGCAGAAAGGGCAGTCGCCTAGAGCAGAATAGGCCTATGTCTTGAAGGCGTCAGTAATACCAAAAAGTGCCACAAAATCAGAACTTCAACCAACATAAAACTTAACACTTCACATTAACAATGAATATTCATTATACACTCAGTAGGCCTATATACACACTCAGTATGAATGTACCTGTAGATGTAGGCCTACAATGCTATGTTTACAGATGTCAATTTCTAATTTATTTATTTTTTTTAAAGGAAAGAGGGAAAGGGGGCAGGTCTATTTTGGTTATTTCCTCTTATTTCTACCTATTGTTTATGAATTGTTCACAACATTATGCAGAATGGATTCACAATGAGTATTGCTTCAAAATGGTCTAGCTGATATCACATTAATGAATTGGAATTGCAATGCGTTGATACAGTGATCCCGTTATGTTTTTTTGTAGTAGTAAGCTATATTTTGTCTTTCACATCAGAATGGGCAAACACTGTTCTGGTGAAAGCACTGGTGCGCATTGCTTGCAGTTGTGTTTCTGACATTTAAAGAAATGCACTGGTCATAGCAATCAGAGGGACAAACTAGTTGTTGGTTATTTTAATGTTTTTCACTATTCACCCTGTTACAAATAACTTGTTGTTGTTTACAAACAGGGTGCGGTAGTCTACCCCTTGTGTTCTACCGTTTTGAAAACCTATGGCTACCGTCCGGTACTTTTTTTTGCTTCTCGATGTGCGGTGCCAGGCAGACGCTTACCAAAACGTCCCCGATTCCTACACGCACTCGTGTTCTCTCCTACAAGCTGACACGACGCAAGCAGACACGACACAGTCACAGACATACGTCTATTGTTGTTAACAATGTAACACATTTTCCCAAGCTTGTCGCGCAACTTTCCGCTCGAATCAAGACAAATCACCCACCTATCAGTCCTGAGTGCGCAGTGCGCAAATAACTGAACTCAAACGAAGCTATAGTCCGAGAAGATGGGCACAGACGTTGAGCCACTCAAAAACAAGCACATACACAACTGTTGCTGCACACTATTCCAGTTAGCAAAATTAGCATCACACAGTAGCCTACAACAAGCCTTGAAAGTGAAACAAACACCGAAACGGCATTTATTGACCATGAGTCCACCCATCAGAACACTGCTTCCCAGAACAAGACGCGGCATAAAATATTGGCTCTGCCAGGGATAGCATCCGTGACCCCTGTAAAATGCAACCCATTTTTAACTTATTTCTTAAATATATATCGGCAACAACAAAATTAATATGCTACGATTACAGATGAGACTGTGAATTATCCGTTGTCAGAAAGACAACTAGAGTCAAACGCGGAGTATGAAAGCATGGTAGCCTATTACGCATGGTATATCCTAGCTAGCTGCCAATGAAGCCGTCCCATTGACTATGAATAATGTTAGTAAAAGTCACAATGCTTAAAAGGAAAACCCTTCATGAAAAGGACATCATGCGCAGTCGAAGTAAACTATTATTTTTTTCTAACTATCTGCCACGGCAGGTGCAATGATGATGGAAACGTACGTCCTACCTTCTTCCAGCTATGCATTCCATGCATATGCATTATTAGCCCATATTGGAATATCAGTCCAACTCGTTTAATGATTGACATTGCAGTTTAAAGACATAGTATTACACTTATTTTCTTTTCTTTTCTGCCATCAGCAACAATGTTGGCTATTTGTTTTATTTAAATCTCTCGCGCAGCGCCGCAACCGAATTGTTGACAGCTCGTGTATGCTACTTTTTTTTTTTGAAGAAGAAGAAGAAGAACAGGGGATGGCTCAAAACTACTGAGTGAATCTGTTATGACACCACCGGTGGTGAAGTGTATAACTAAATCCGTACACCAAGCACCTCTCTCCCCTTCTCATGACCAGGAGTGCTCTCGATTTGAGTTCAGTTGTAAAGTAAAAATTGTAAATTAATTGACATGAATTATACTATAAGGACGGAAATCCGTCCAAACGAAAATCCAATTGACGGAAATCCGTCATAGCGACGGAAAACTTTAATCCCTGCTACCTACCTTGACAGTGCAGTCTTTGGAGCAGGAGGAGAAGCGTTGTCCGCGGTGGGAGAAGGCCAGGTGCAGCACCTGGTCATGGTGTTCCCTCAGTGTCTGGACCTCCACACACGGAATACAGTCGTACAGGCGCTTGAACTCCCTGTACCAGGACACGGCCGCTATGGGGGACAACACACACACACACACACACACACACACACACACACACACACACACACACACACACACACACACACACAGTTCATTTCAGAAAACTTTATTTGTCCCAAAAATTAGACATTAGTTGAACAGTCCTAGACGCCATCAATAAATAGCCTTGTGTAACCAAGGTGATCTGCGCTAGTTCGCCACTCTGAGCTCGAACCCGCCACCTACCACTCAACACTTGAGTTCGAGCATGGGAGGCACAGCACCATTAGCCTGGTACTGACCATCCCATAATACTACCATTTCATTTCGTATTTATGGTCTGGCATTTGTTTGCTCTGAAGCGATTGTAGGAAGCAGGAAGTTTGCTCTCAGTTATGGTTCGAAATTATTGGACACCTCTCACCCAATCGCTGGCAGTTACTCAACAGCAACATAGCGCAGACCAATGGCTCTGGCGCAGATGTGTACGTCATTGTCACGAGCGTCCTCCCCCTTTCGTCCCCACGTGGGGGGCGTGTTCGATTATTGGCTGTTTTCTGGGGGGGCGTTGCGATCAAAATTCTACTGCTCCAGGCACTCCACAGAGAAGCACGGCCAGACTACAGTAGTGGAGCCAATCCTTTGGCGGAAGTACGTAGGATGGCTCGCGAGGCTACAGCACCATACCACTGAGCTAAAGCTCCAGACCCAAAGCTCAATGCTACCGATACTGAATGAGGCTTCAAGAGGGAGGTTTACTAACGCGTTCAATGGCGAAACTCCGCTAGTTGGCATCCGTTACATTTGGAAGAACCCCCCATGACCATCATTTTGTTCTCGTGTACCTGGGTGCCTGGGAACGGCGCGGGGGATACGGTAGTAGCTGTAGAAGAGCTCCCTCCACAGGAACTCGTCGCGGGACACGGCCAGCCACTGACGGCAGGCGAGGCTGGCACTCAGCACGGCAGTGTGGGGCAGATGCAGGAAGATCTCCAGCACCAGGCTGTCCGGCAGGGCAGGGATGTCCGCCATCCTGGCATCCTGGCAACACATAACCAGGCACAATAACAAACTAGAGTAATCAGAGATGGCAAGCTGTCAACAACGTGGCCCCCTGGCCAATGCTAGATGCTGTACATGATATTGGGTGTTTGTTTGGTGCCACGCGCAGGCAACCTCAAAAACACTGAAGGCAGCCAGCCAGCCAAACAGAGACATCCAGACGGGGTAAGGTAATAACAATATTTTGTACTCTGCTTTAAGACCGCAAAGTCTGTGCAAGTAGTTGACACTAAAGTAAAGGATACTGACATTTGTTTTCACTTCATTTTCAGTTGACTACATAATGTAGTACAACATCCTGGGTACACAGACATAATGGCAGCATTGGAACAGCATCTGTACAGAGCTTGTCTAACACAGCAGTACGGCCAGGCACTGGGAGATTTCTAAACATGCTTGCCAGCTTCACTTGTGTTTTTGACACATTGCACTGACCTACTTATTTAACTTCATTAGATTAACTTCAAGTCATGACGTTACTGACAATGTGGGCGTTTCACTATCTCGCGCGCGCGCTCTTTCTTTTGGCAAAAAATCTTCAACTACGGTTTTGAAGTAGCTTTTCCCTTCCCCAGAATTAGCCATGACAGCTGAGAGTGGTGGTGAACTTGTGACCACACCACGCTGCTAATTTAAGCGGAGGGTTGGTGGTCCAACTGTGTGTCCTGTCAAACACATACAGCGCAGGGGGAAAGCCCTCTTCTATTTATCCCACCAAATAAACATTTCTTTCGAGCTGTGTTGAAAGCTCTTTACTCAACGCCTGTGTACAAGTACACCATGCAAGCATGTCAATCCAACAAAACGTCTGCTAACTTCAAAAGAATCTTCCTCTGATCACCCGGCTAGTTGGCTTTGACTATCAAGTTACACGTTCACCTGCTAGCTAGCTGGCTAACCAGCTTTGCAAAAATCCCACAGCTCATTGCATTTTTGGCCATACATCCTAAGAAAGAAGAGAAAGACGTTGATTCAAAGGCCCGTCCTCAAAGTCGCCAATTTGTCAGTGCACTTCAACACAACCCACTGGACAGGCGAGTCAACTAACATTTCAGCACCTCTTCGTTGAGGGACCAAATGTTGTTTTCTCATAAGCTTCATCGTCAACGATAACTAGCTGGAAAACAACGCTAGCCATTAGTGACCGTAGCGTACATGTCAATCTGCCTAAGACAGTGGAGGTTCATACCAGTTCCATTGCTTAAAATGCATGACAATGGCCATGCATTTAGCCTTCTCTACTGAGTGTGCTCCTGTTGTCATCCATTATTATGGCATATGAGATGAGTTGTGAGACCTGTTAGCTTTCAAACTTTTAACAGAACAGCTAATGTTAGCATTGCTAATGGGTCCCCCCTCAAATGATGGGTAATGTTAGCTGTTAACAAGATACATTATTTAGACACAAGTATGCCATTTTGTCCTTGTGTGCGGTCAAGATAGAAGGGTTACCATGCTGTTTGGTCATAATATGATATCACAAAACAAACTCTCCAAACGTAACCTACCTGCCCAATTGCTGTGTTTACCGAGACGGAGTAGAGGCTAGCATCGGCTGGCTAGCTCTCCTGCAAAATGTCAACAACAATCTGTTACACGACTGTCTCTATGGGTGTGACGACTCCGAGTGTACTGGGTCAGGCTGTGTGAATTGAGGATAACATTGGATAATGCCCATCGAGTGCAGTAGGTTGACCTATTTTGCACTCCGATTCGAGACCACGAAATGTATACAAACCAATCATTAAAGTGGAGAATCTCTATTAGCAAAGATTATTTTGTAATTTAACCTGACAGGTGATAATGAGCATCATTCCGTCACACAGCGGTTCTGAAATTAGCTCTATTTCAGGTCATTCAGACACTAAAAGTCGATTACAGTAACAAAGACGCTGATCAGAGGAATTACAGTAGCGCCCTGACACATCTGTGTGAGATGAAATGTTTTACATTGGGCATTACAAAAAAGAAAGGAAACACACGCGCGCGCGCGCGCTCCAAACACACACACACACACACACACACACACACACACACACACACACACACACACACACACACACACACACACACACACACACACACACACACACACACACACACACACACACAGAGGGGAGGGGGGGGCGAGAGAGAAGAGAATAGTAACAAATGCATCTTTGAGACCTATAGGCTAAGTGTATAATGCTTTACTTTTAAGGTCGCCTATTGTTGCAAATTGTGTTGGTGGCATGCATGCTTGTCATTCAAAATGCATGCAAAGAGGAAGTACAGCATCAAATCGTATGAAAAATACTAACAGTAACAGTAACCTTATAACATAATGTACACAGTTGCAAATGGGTATCAGAGGTTATCTTTAGCCTATTGGTTTGGGTAGGCTAATATAGGTGACTGTTCCGGCTGTGGTTTTTCGCTGAGGAGGCAAGAATGGGGCTCATGTTGTGATGTGCAACACATCAGATTTTTAACATCCAAATCTCTTCTTTGTAGGTACCAAAAAGTGTCAAATTCAGGTGTCAAGTACCTAAAGGTAGCTAGTGTGTGTGTGTGTGTGTGTGTGTGTGTGTGTGTGTGTGTGTGTGTGTGTGTGTGTGTGTGTGTGTGTGTGTGTGTGTGTGTGTGTGTGTGTGTGTGTGTGTGCCATTTAGCATTTGGAATGCACACACATCCAGGTAAAACAGGTGCCAGACTAAACGTGATAAAACAAAAGAAGAAGAAAAAACGTCCGCACACTGTTGCTGCTCCCAGTGTATTATACACAACATTTACACCAGTCTGGTCTTTGGCAGGTGTAGGTGACAGCAACAGTGGTCGACAGCAACAGTGTCAACAGTGTACACACACACACACACACACACACACACACACACACACACACACACACACACACACACACACACACACACACACACACACACACACACACACACACACACACCTAGTTTCACACACACACCTAGGATGTGCTTGAAGGCCTGCAGGCAGGGCCAGCACCTTTGGCAGGAGGCCAGATACACTTTAGCCCTCCCTCCCAGCTCCCTCTCTTCTCCTCATTCTCCACGTAAGCCTGCTAGTTTCCTCCGTCCTCCACTCGAACTGGGACGGAATATTACTCCATGGGCCCCTGGGCCAGACAACAAGAAAGGCCCCTTCATGGGTGTTACAAAAAGCTGTAGGGTTTTTAGGTCATATGATAGAGACCATGTGTTGTTGGGAGTTCAGGGGTTTGTCCCCTGAGTAGATTTGAAACTACAGTTGGTAGATGACCACGCACTGATGAAGGCTTGATAGCCGAAACGCGTTTGCTTTTTGGACATGGTGGTAATATAAATAAATAATGAGACGCAGTTTTGTGAGTGCGGATTTTTCTTCCTTAAGTTGATACTTTTTATCTCGCACCCAAAGACTTTCGTTTTTCCAAGAAGTTGAGCGCGTCCTTTGCCAAAACTTGAAAACTACAGTTGGTAACAGTGGAATTTTAATGCAGTATGAGAGAATACATATAGAGGCTGGGGCTCCAGGGTCCCCTTGACTCATGGGCCCCTGGGCCTGAGCCCGGTCGGCCCGTGCAGTAATGCGTCCTTACACTGCAATGTTTCCTGAACACATCTCCATTCTGGAATAGGGGAGTGCACAAAAATTGTCATGACAATTGTATTGGGCCATTACAATACGTCGTATCGTGATACATTTAGGGTTTCCCCCCCCCAATACCCAGCCTAGTCAGTAGAACAAAGTCCACCGATGTACAATACCCTTAGGAGTAAAACATATTACCAGTAGAGCTAAACTTTTAGAGGCAGCATTACAGTTGTAACTGCACTGCATTCTGACATTCTATTGATATCAGCATAAGAAAAATCATTTCACATCATGTATCGCAATGTGTATCGTATCACACTCCTGTATCCATATGTATATCCTGCTGCATATTGAGGTTGTTGTAAATTCCCAGCCTTACTCTGGAATCATCTGGCCACATCTCCACATCACTCATGGGCCTTGGCAGACACTAGAGGAGGTCTCCTGAGGCCATTTCCACGCCCACATTCATAGACCGGACATGGTCCACAAGATGGAGTGATTAGCCTACTAGAGTAATATTAATATAATATTTTATTATATAGGCCTATATTATAGTAGCCTATATTATATTTTATTTTATAAAATCCCATGTGTTTGTGTGTAATATTAGCCTACTACACTTTTGATTTAGACCTAGTAAAAAACAAAACTAAAATTGCTGCCAAACGTTCCCATGTGCATCATGGATGAGCAGACCTCATGGATGAGCTGCAGACCTGGTCGAGGATAGGTCGACTGGATGCTGGTCGTCATTGGCGTCCGTTGCACATCATAACAGGCTTCTGCGCTAGGCGGTGTGAATATGGGTTTATTATAAGCAATAACAACCAGCGCACTTCCATCTTGTACTAAATAGAAACTCGCTAACTAAGAGTCGTGAAGACTCAACGAAGCAACCTGAATTTGGAAATGTTGTGCTGACTCATATTCAGTGGTAAGACACAGTTTTGCTTTTTTGAACACCAGCAGGCGGTTAAAACTGAACTACACAATGGGTTTATACCGACTAGGCTACTTGTTTATCATGGAATTTGTGGTATGGCATTTAGATAGCTAGGCTACTGTATTTTCCTCAAATAGCCTAAACATTTCAAGACATTATTCGTGCCACTCCATGGCTGGTAACTTGACACTAGTCCGATCACTTTACAGGTTCAATTCAATTACTTAAAATTTCAAATGAAATTTCAACCACTTACAGACAGGCCTTTTGAAGGGCATCGTTCAGCAGTTGTTTGCATTATAACGACAAACCTATAATGCCGTCTTAAACCCTCTTCTGTGACAAACGCAGCCATATCTTACATCGGAGATAGGCTGTCTGCTTGTTGCACTTCATCTGCGAAGGCGCACCTTGCAAGTTCAAATGAAAAGCCCAGTAAGTATCAAGAGCGACTCATTTAATCAAATCATGACCAAATTGAAATCCACTGTATACCCACACTTACAACTCTCACTGTGATTGGCATGTTCATATGTAGCCTAATATTTATCATGTCCAATGTCACCTCTATTTAAAATGAATAGCCTACAATTGCAGTAGTAATAATGATTAAAACGACTTTGTCCCACAGGTCAGCATGTGTCGTGCGTGTCAGGTGCAGTTACAGCATGCCCCCCTTCCTCAGGTGAAGCTGGCACCCTTTCTTAAAGGGCCATCTCTGACCTTCTAAATGGAGGTGGCACCATACCATACCACCCTGCCTGGCATCCCTCTGCACTGTTTAACAATGATGGCGTGTCTATAAACTCCAATGCTTTGGAGGTGGGCATGCCTGATGTCCCAAACAGGTCTGAGGTGATATGCACGAATAAAATAACTTTGAAAACAAACTCAACTCTGTTGCCACAGCATTTATTTTATTGTATAGCCTACTATCACATTATGTTTGTGTCTTTAAATACAGCCTGTTTCTGGTTACCAGAGGTATGAAAAATACAGGTCACAAAATTCATCTCGTGAGGAGTCGTTATCCTGTGAACAAAGCCACACCTAACATATAGAATTTTATTTGTTATGACGAGCTCAACGAAATTGAGCATTCCTTGTTGAAGCAATAATAAAAATAAATAAAAATAAAATATAAAGAAAAGTATGTATAAAAACGATGCTTTTGTAGCACGATTAAGTGCTGTAAAGAAAGCCAGATAAGAAAAATGACATCATTTTTTAATCTAAGTGCTCATGGAGATGATGTTACAATCTAATGCACTCAGTGGGGTTCTGAACAACAAAGCAACAAGTGACTGATATGGCTTCAAAAGAAACATAACATCGTAGACTCTAAAAATGCCCCAAATAACATTAAATAACATCTGGCCATCGTATGGTCCATCCGGGTGAAGAGAAGACAAGTGGTGTGGGGTGTATAAGAAATACATTACATGTCTGTCTGACACACTCTTAGCCTAGGTCTTTTACAAGTCAACCCACCAACCCTGAGTTCAAAAAAGATTACACCCAGTTTGGGGAAAAGAACACAAATGACATGACAGACTAACTCCAGAGTCATATTAGTTTAGCTTAGTTTAGTTTATTTAGTTTAGTTCAACAGGGACCATGCACAATACACATTGATTACAGAAGTAAAAAGATGGCTCGTGCCAGATTATAGCTATATAGCTAATTTCCATCTGCAGTCCCTGGACAGGTAAAACAAATATTAGAATACAATAACATAAACAAGATATAAACAAGTAAGCACATCCATAGCCCATGGGTCAAGCACACACACACACACACACACACACACACACACACACACACACACACACACACACACACACACACACACACACACACACACACATTAAAATGGAATTCAGTATGAGTCATATTTTGAATGAAAAAACATATGATTAATGTTGACAAGACTGGTTGGTTAATATCCATTTTTTCACATCCCTTGAGAAGGCCTGATAATCAGTAGGCTAATACTTTTTAGGTTACTGGGTAGACTATTCCATGTTTTCAGGCCCGTAGCCAGGGGGGGTTCGAGGGGTTTCGAACCCCCCCCACTCGAAACCCCCAACACTGGGCCAACAATGAAAATAACTTTGAGATAGCAGTAATTTGAAGCAATTCATGACCATTTATGTTGACAATGGGGAGCAACAGACAAACAATTAAGCAATTGGACAGCAACAGACTCACAGCAAACTCATGATGAATAAAATATGTCTAAATTAAAATATGTTTGAATTTGAAGACATTGGAATAGGGAGCCAAATGAAGTCCTGAAGGAGAAGGCTGACTGAGCAAAAGCAGTTCGTCGGATTGGGAGACTACAATCACCCCTAATGGTGGATCTTGACGTTCTGCTCATCAATTCAGAGCAGGGTTGAACAAATGTTCTATCTGAAAGAGGATTGTGTGCTTGAGACAGTGACTACGTTTACATGACATTTTCCATTCCAAATTAATAATTCCGAATTAAATATTTCTGCATAGTTTACTTTGATCTTTCATTTCATTCCAAATTGTGAAGTGTTTACATGATGATGAAAGCGGGATTAAGCTTCATTCAGAATTAAAGTGAATTAATTTCGAATTAAATGTCTCTTGTAAACGTAGCAACTGTCAGTTGTGCTTTTAGACCTGTTTTGCCAGTTAGGTAAATAACATGACTTGACTGTTGTGTACTGTAAGCTTTGGTCCAATTGGCATCTACTCCGTCAACCAGGTGAGCAGCTGGGCAGCGTAGTAGGTGATGATTATGTCAGCACCTGGGGACACAAAACAACCGGTAACACTTTATTTTAGGGATACATCTATTAGCACTAATAGGCCTACATACAATGTGCCTGTATAAGTAACTTGTAAGGCATGTACAAAGCAAAATCAAACATTTGTTAGGCATGTATTCGCAAATGTCTTGTTCATGCACAATAAGGGATTTATTACCAAATTGCAACGTAATCTTAGTTAGGACCTTGTAGGCCTTAGCGTTTTCTTAGTACATGCCTTACAAGTTACTTATGCAGGCATTAGCATTGTATGTATTAGTGCTTATAGATGTAGGCTATCCCTAAAATAAAGTGTTACCAAACAACCAATCAGGGACATTTCACGTGAAATCAGACCGGACCGACACAGATTTCAATCATACTTGGTGTGCCTTTTTAGTAACAAGGTAGCACCCCAGAACTGCATTGGTTTGAATCTGACACTAATATTAAGGGAGAAACAGACTAGGAAAGGTTCACATGTGAGGGTAGGACACACTAGCCTACATTCAGCCTTGATTATATCAGTCAGTGTTAGTCACAAAAAGCTGTCTGTGGTGTTGTTTGAAAGCTCTTTTCTGGCTACAAATTACACAATCAGCTTGGAATACAACAACCCTCAGAATATGAATGATGATAAATTGAAAAATTGAATATCTAAAAAACTCATATTTTAAAATGGCCAATTCCTTGTCTTAACGTAGTCTGCAATACCATGAACAACACCTGAAATTCTGGTGTTTGGTTCTTTATTCATTTCAGAGATAATGGGACATTAAGGTTGAAATGAGTTGTAATAAAGTAGTAATTCAGTGTCAGGGACAGGACTGGACTGGCCATCTGGCATAACGGACATTTTTCTGGTGGGCCCTGCACCCTCGTCGGTCCCTATTCCAGGTGCTCAAGAACTACAATTGACACTGTTTAAGCTAGACCATTTTCAGCTTTATGAGAAGGCAGGGTTGAAAGAATAAGCTCAGTTAAGGATTAAAAAAAATCAAGCATCAAAGTGTTTGTTGTAGCTGTTTAAGATGTCAACTAGTGGCTAGCATGTGTTGAGGAATGTATGCCGAACACTGGAGAGGTGAAACTGAACTTCCTGCATACCCATGGACCATCTTCATCCTTCACATATTCCGATAGACAAGCTGTCATGTGATATTACTATGGTATTACCATATTATTACTAGGTGATCTGTATGACTCCATATTTTTTTGTCCCATTATTTCTGAATTGAATAAAGAACCAAACATCAGCATTTCAGGTGTTGTTCATGACATCGCCGGCTACGTTTGGACAAGGAACTGGCCATTTTAAAATATGAGTTTTTTAGATATTCAATTTTTAATTTTTCAATTTATCATAATTCATATTCTGAGGGTTGTTGTATTCCAAGCTGATTGTGTAATATGTAGAGCCAGAAAACAGCTTTCAAACAACATCACAGACATATTTTTGTGACTAACACTGACTGATATAATCAAGGCTGAATGTAAAATGTCCTACCCTCATTTGTAAACCTTCGCTAGTCTGTTTCTCCCATAATATTCATGTCAGATTCAAACCAATGCAGTTCTGGGGTGCTACCTTGCTACTAAAAAGGCACACCAAGTATGATTGAAATCCGTGTCGGTCGGGTCCCAAAGTGTCTGATTTCACGTGAAATGACCCATCAACGAGGAGTTTTTGGCACAAAAGATACCAAGAAATGATAACTATTTTATTGTGATCAGAAATATTTGTTTTCTTTGTAGTGCAAAAAATAAATGTTTTGTTAATAAGCAGACAGTTCGATGACCAAGGGCAGAATTACCTACTGCCATTTTTACAGCAGATATAGAGTAGATAGGTCCAATGGTTTCTGCACTAGTGTAGAATAAAATTAGGCCTACCAAATTAAAATTCCATCGGCTCCTCAAAGGACAGGGACTGACCAGCAAAGCAGGCTGAAGTGGAAGAGGTGGGGGCGTCGACACCAGCACTCTCTAGTAGAGAAGAAGAGCAGAGGTAGACAGAAGGTAGAAGAGCAGAAGAGCAGAGGTAGACATAGGGTTTTTAAATGAGCGTGCAGGCATTCTATTGGCTGCAGGTAAATTAATGAGAATGTGAAGAACTAATGCAGTGATTGGTTGATTAACATCAATGAGTAACTGAGCTAAGTGCTATCTTCCTGGCATAACTTGACACCTTAGCTTTCATTTCGTCGATTAGATATAGGGAGATTATTTAGTATAGGCCTACTCAACGTTGTTGAATGTGGACTGGTCTTTGAAGATGTCCTTTAGGGCAGGGTCACTTCTGAGGATATCCCAGTCGGACTTGATCATGTTTTTAATCTGGTGACTTTGTGTACTGTATTGCATGACAAATCTGATGGATGATGCTTGTTTTTTCTTCTTAGAGGGCTTAAACTTAGGAGTCGTAAACGATCGGCCTCTGATGCCTTTTTCTGAGCAGTAGTTATATTAATGACTGATGTTTTGTATGTCCTGTTGAGGAAGCGTGTACATACTAAATTCATGCGCATACTACATTCTATGTAATCCCTTATGGAAGGGTATGATATAAAATAAAAAAAGCATCACACTTACCTTGAGCATGGTCCCTGCTCACTGTTGGTTCTCTTGATGCAGTCTGCTGGAAACACATTTGATTAAAAAAACACAGCAATGATCCATTACTTGTGAGCTATCAGGACTATCTATCTATAATTATCTTCCTTTCATGCGCCTATCCATTAATAAAGTATTATTACTATTATTATTGGGATAAAAAACATCACTCTCTTCCTGTCTAGCACACAACTTAGATGTATTTTATTCATGAATGTACACTGCACTGGGCTGTTTACTTTATTCAGAAGTTCTAAGAACTTTGAAATATCTTATATTACTTACCGCATCAAACTGTATATCATGGATGACAGTGCCATCATTCCCAACAATTTTTGGGTTGTTTTCAACATGACCATTTCCTTGAATTGATACAGGGACATTATTTAGTATAGTCCTACTCAACTCATACATCAAGCTATGACATAACTCTCCATATCAATTGTTCATCATTTTTCCTTACCTGCTGTTACGTTGTTTGAAATTTTTAATCCGTTGTTGTCTTCAATTTGAGGGGTGTTCCAAACATGTCCTCCTTCCCCAACTGGAAGAGTGATTAACATTTTTCTTACATGATTTGGTCATACCGCATGGAGCATATGTTCAGTAAAATTCTGTAAATTACCCATGTTTTTAATTGTTCATACATTTGATGATGTTAGAAACTTGATTCTTGTTACGTTGAATAGTTGGATTGCTTACAACTCTCCCCTGTCCTCCTCTGGGCAGTGGGTTGTTTGCTTGCCTGGCCTGCTGTTCTTCTTTAACTAGTTTCACACATGCACGCAGGGACAGGCAAACACACACACACACGCATGCCCGCACACACACACACGCACGCACACACACACACAAATAAAAGGAATAGCTACGTTATTAACCTCTTACTGTAGATGAGCCTTTCAACAGGCCTATTCACTCTTTGCTGAAAACACTCACACCATAACAACATTCCTATGACAATGAAAGGAGTCTTAGGTAACCAATTAAGACTTGGTCAATAGTGGAGCATGGACCCAGATTAATTATCTTTCCATGAACTTGAGCAATGTTTCTTGATTTTTCAGTAGTAATTAATTACCTGGTAACATGTTTGACATGCTGTTTTTGTCACAGGTAGTCTTTGTCACGTCAGATGGTTCTGCCAACCAAGATAAGGGTCACTCTGTAAAAAATGAGAAAGCATAAACATGTCAAAATAATTTGGTTTCTAACGATTCTTGATACATTTACTATGTGACTGGGGTCAAATTCACCCCAAGCATCACCCATGTTTGAAAATGTTAGGGTAAGGGCCTCTGCACACCTGTTCCGAAAGCATTATCTTTTCAGATAAATTTGGTTACCCCTGCACACTGGTGCATAGGTGCTATAACCAATGAATGGTCAATTTCATCACAGCAGTGCTTGGATAAATAACTGGAGGCTCTGACAAAATCCCCCAATCGGCAGCCGACATCTATGGGCTTCCAGGGACATCGACGCTGGTGTGCGGGATTGTATTGAAAATAGTGGAATCGAACGTTGGCAGAGCCGTGCTGAGCACTTTGTCGGAACTGGTGAAAGGAGGCCCAAACAGGGGGGCTAAAAATATTCACATACGTAGCATACATGTAAGCTATCTGTTATGCTGTCCCTGTGTTTAATAAACAAACTTCAAACTTCAAGCAGCACCTTAACATTAGGCCACGTCTGTAATTGTTAAGCTCATGACTGTCTTCCGCAATACACAATACATTTCATTTTAGCAACAGTTTGGGGTCAAGTATACGTTGGACTAACGCAGAAAGTATCCTAGTGAGTCATGCGGTTAGACCCTCACCTCCCCAATGCGTGCCTCGTGGAACACACGCTTGCCATCAAGTTTTTAAACTGAAGGCATTCCAGTACTGCTACCAACACTGAGCAATATCCCACCCAACCATATAAAAGGAACACATTTATAACTCACCCAGCAGCCGTTAGACAGGAGAAAACTAACCGTAATGGACACGTCCACTGTAAAAAGGACATAACTCTTCCGGTAATCCCACTATCCTTCAGTACTACTTAACCCCTCCTCTTATCTGCCCCTTCGAAAACCTCGGGAGAAAGGGAGGAAGGGAGGAACGGACTGTGCTTGTTGTAGTGCATGCAAAGATCACACAGCAGGAAGATAAGAGCAGGAATGCCGCATAGTGGATGCTTGTCATGATTCTAGTCTGTCATGTATTTGAATAGGTGAATTGTGTGATTTCACCAAAAAATGTATCCATGCCTGTTATATCTTACATAACTTTTAAAAAGTAATAAGGCTCAGGAGTATGCTCGACCGTGTGCTTTTACTTAACTTCTCGGCATAATCAAACAATACATCCGGGTTACCCATCATACCCTGATTAAACTACGTTGTGCGTGAGGGACATTCATAACAAAACATGACAATGTCAGTCTTGGCTGTGGCTCAATTGCCTGAGGCACCGTACTGCAAACTGCTCGATTGCATACAGACTTTATGCAGTTGGGTATTGGTTTACAGCCCCTGGAGCAACGTGGGGTTAAGTGTCATGGAGGGATGAAGGGAGTATCAATGCACTCAGTGACGTACCTCCTTTCATGCACACAATTTCCTGCATTCTAATCTAGTGCATTTTAGGGTGATATGTTAGATATGGCAAATGCTAAATCCTTTGTGTGGACAACACAAGACAATACTATGTTATCTATTGTTTTCCTTTTTCAGCAGGTTGGACTAGATTCCTCTCCTTGCACAAAGTTTATTACAAGTCAGACACAGCTGCCAATGCCCATAAAGTGCAAGATTTCTGTGAAGAGAAGAATGACTTAGCTAACCCGGTACTACTGGTACAGCCATCAGACGATGCGGGTTAAATGGGGGTGTGGTATATCCACCCCATTTCATGTATCTAATGGTGTCCGCCAAGCTGGACTTTTATCTCCTGCCTTGTTTAATGTTTACATGAATGACTTATCAGTCCAGTTGAGTTTGTGTTCCACAGGCTGTTTAATGGGTAATTCTCTGATTAATCACCTCATGTATGCAGATGATTTGGCCATTGTGAGCCCATGTAGTGCTGGGTTGCAACAATTACTTAAGGTGTGCACTCAATATGGTCTTGTGTATGACATTAAATTCAATGCAAAAAAGAGCAATGTCATGATAGTGAGAAGTAAAGAAGATAAAAAGATGACATTCCCTGTTTTCTATCTGTGTGATAGCCCTCTTATGGTGTGTAGCCTAAGGAAGTTAAATATCTTGGTCACATAATTTCAGATTATCTCAGTGATGATCGTGACATATACCGCCAGAGATGTAAACTATATGCTCAGGCCAACATGCTACTTCGCAAGTTCAGCACGTGCTCAGTCAATGTCAAATGCTTTCTGTTTAAAGCCTTCTGTACACCTATGTATACTGCCCATTTATGGTGTCGGTATAAGAAAAGCAGCTACCAGAAGTTGACAGTAGCATATAATGACACTATGAGATTGTTGATGAAGTTACCAAGATGGTCCAGTGCTAGCTACCTCTCCACACTCCAACGTGCCTGGGTGTGATGCAGTATTGAGAAACGTTTTAAGTTCAATTTTCTTTGTTATTGCCTCCTCAGGTGCCTAATGGACCGCCTCTACGGAATGGTCGACTCCATGACCCAACGACCTGCCCGTCGGTACCAGGATCGTCTATGATAAATGGTTATGCTCCTTTTCTATGCGAATAGACCATCAAAGAGGGGATTGAAAGAGGTCATCGGCCACATTTGGTAGTTCTCCTGATCTGGCCCTGGTTAATACACCCCCACGAGGTAGCACTGGGCTGCCCTCGTGACTGCATAGCTACAGCATGCACTTCTGCAAAAAGTAGGCCTATACTTTTTGGAATGGAATGTCCATTGGCTCAAGGCCGCTTCTTCTCCCCTCCGTGATGTGTCCGTCGTGATCAACATACTTACTTACGCCGTTTTCATGTCAACATTGGGGGGGCAGAATTTCTTTCGGGGAGGGGGGGTATTGCGTGACGTCAACGTTACCTTTCAGTGGCGCATTTGCACGGCATTTAGCCAGGTCCGTTATTTACTGAATAGCCTATAGCCTAATAGGCTACCAAAGACGTTTAGGACTAGATATACATTGCAAGCACGTTGACAGATTTCAAAGTAGGAAAGTTCTCCTGAGCATCTGAGGAAGATTATTCTCTGCTTTTATTTTGAGCAGTGCCGAGGATGCCAAAGCGCTCCAGTGGTCTTACCTAGGATACCTTGAACTCAGCCTTCCCGTTCACCAAACCATTATACATTAGTGGAGTAGAGAGAGTGATTTTATTTGTGAAAACTCTGCGTCTCTGCTCTGCACGGTGCAGTGACTTCCAGAGCTATTTTTCTTCCCATGTAGAAGCTTAGCGCTGCCGCTGAATGACAAGGGGGAGGCACTCGATGTGCTCAGGGGGGAGGAGGGAGATGTGATCCAGACCTGCCCCCCGCCCTGCACACTGCAGTTGAACATAGGCTACTTGTTCCCGTGACGCACCAGATTGCGAAGAGGAGGAGCGAGGCACCTTTTCCACGTTGGCAGAATGTTGGTGGCATATCCTACAAACGCGAAAGCGCATGGGCCACTTGAACTTCAGATAGCATGTTGTGCATAGACAACAAACATGTGTTAACCTTTCCTGATGTTATCCCGACCGTAGTCAGAATGTCAGGGGAATTACTTTTATCTCGAGAAGAAACTCCAGGGCCGAAGGACCGTAGTGTCCTTCGGGGTTAACTCCCTACCGTTACAAGTATAAACACACGGGGAGGGTAACTTCATGAGGCTCCTTTTTAACCGGTTTATTGTACCAGCACAACGTAACACAACCGCTCCGATTGCCGCCCTGACTGCATACAAAACTTCTCCCGCTAGCTTCAGCCTTCCTCTCTCCTGAAGCCCCGCCCGCGCATGCGCACAACGCCTCCCATGGCATATCTTACAACACTACCCCCACTCTGGATAGCAATTACTCACAATTCTAATCCAGTACAGTAGCATAACATTTCAGTTCTCATTACTTCATACAAATCAAAAGACATAGCAAACTATTTCTAGCAAAATGTCACGAGGCAAAGTCCTGGCAAGGCACATAATAAATGAGGGCATTACAGTTACCATTTAAGTAATAATGCATGTACGTCGACCAATAGCAGTGATGCACAGTCCCCACACTACCTAGGCAACCGGAGCATAAACACATCAATGAAAAGTGAACAACAAAAATTGTCAACAGCAACAATTTTCTTTTTCTTTTTATTCAGTCCTTCATGTACTTTTCTAATCTAGGGGTCGGGGTGGACTACCCGGGTCCCCAAGCCGTGTAGGGTTTTATTCTGCCCTGGTTCACAACGGCTTTCTTTCTAGTCAACCCATTCTCCAAACCTGACTGGAGATCTTCGTCGGCGCCTTAGCCTTTGAGAGCGCTGTTCCGGCAGCTGCGCCGTGGCTTCACCCCCACTATCTGCAGCGTCGTCCTCTGATGAGCCGGTAGGAGGAAGCAATCCGGCCTCACCCCCACTATCTGCAGCGTCGTCCTCTGGTGAGCCGGTAGGAGGAAGTGAACCGGCCGCCGCAGAGTCGTCTCCCGCTGTACCCAGGACCGACTCCTGGTCCCCGCTGGAGAACAGGTCAGTGAGATCCAGCGCCACAGAGTCTGTGGCCACAGGCGGAGGGGGAACCTCCACCGCCGTCCATGCCTGGGCCTGCTCCATGACCCAAGCGTTATCCAGTGGATCACGACTCCGGTAGGCCTTCAGCTGATCGTGGTGAACCACTTTCACTTTGGTCTTTGGACTTTTCTGGATGCGATACACTAGGTCGTCCAGCTGTCCCAGGACGAAGTAAGGTCCTTCATAGGACGGAAGGAACTTCCTGACCTTGTTCTTGACTCTCCGTGTGCCCTTTATGAGGTACCACACGGCGTCTCCAATGCAATATTGAGTGCAGCAGCAGTTTTTGTCATATTGTCTCTTTGCACGCTCTACTGACTCCCCAAGTGCATCCCTAGCTATCTGATGTGCCAGCTCCAGTCGCTCACGGAGACGCTGGACATACTCAGGGGCAGTGGGAGCATCTTCTGGGTCAGGAGGGAGGCCGGTCACCAGGTCGGCCGGCTCACACACCTCCCGGCCAAACATCATGAAATTTGGGGTAAGTCCGGTTGCACTGTGCCTGGTGGCCCTGTAGGCCATGACTGCGTAAGGAATCATCAGATCCCAATCCCAGTGGCAACGCTCGGCAGTTGTGGCTAGGATCTTCTGTAGGGTGGAGTTGAAACGTTCCACTTGGCCATCCGACTGTGGTCGGAACGGGGTGGTTCGCGTCTTCTCAACCCCAAACAGAGCGCACATCTTCTGGAACACTTCAGATTCGAAATTTCTGCCTTGGTCGCTGTGGATAGTATGGGGGGCGCCAAAGCGGCACACCCACTGGGAGGCTAGTACTTCGGCAACAGTCTCTGCTTTTTCATTGGGCAGAGGGAAAGCCTCCACCCATTTCGTAAAATAATCCTGGATCACGAGCACATAGCTGTTTCTGCGCTCCGTTTCATTCAGGGGCCCCATGATGTCCAGAGCTACCCGCTCCATCGGGGCTCCGACTCTGACAGTTCCCATGGGAGCCTGGGGTGTTTTACGGGCCCTTGCTTTGGATCCACAGCTTTTGCAAGTCAGACACCAGAGGCTGACATCTGCCCGCATCTGGTACCAGTAGTATCGTGTCTGAAGTCGCGTCACCATGCGCTCTGTTCCAAAGTGTCCACCAACAGGCCCTTCATGCATCTGTCTCTTGACATCCGACCAGAATACTCGTGGTAGTATCACTTGAGGATAGAACTGGGCACCGTCCAAACAGTAAAACCGCCTAAACAGGATGCCACCTCGGACAAAAAGGCGTCTCCACTGACTCCAGTAGGCTTTAGCAGCTGGGCTATGTGCTGAGATGGTTGTCCATGGAGGCCGTTCTCCACCAGCCTCCAGCCATGCCTTGATAGGAGATATGTCTGGGTCAAACTCCTGCGCGGCTTGTAACTCTTGGGCGGACCAACCACCGAATTGGGGGGTGTCGGGAGATGTTGCGTCTACCCCCACTGCACTCGCCCTGACAGTTACATGCCTGCCCACCCCCACTGGCGTTTGCACTGTTTGGATTTGTGCGGAGTCCAGGTCGCACTGTACGGCCTGGTGGCAGACGTTTCTTGGATAGAGAGATGGGCCTGGCAGTTGACATGGGCATGACTGCCTACAGGGTGGACGGGAGAGACTGTCTGCATTAGAATGCAGCCGGCCCGGGCGATGGACGATGTTGAAGTCATATTCACCAAGTCTCTCGAGCCACCTAGCCAGCTGGCCCTCAGGCTCCCTCATCTTGGTCAGCCAGCGGAGACTGCTGTGGTCGGTACGGACAGTGAATGACCGCCCCAGGAGGTACTGGCGGAAATGTGATGTGAACTCTACAACTGCTAGCAACTCTCGGCGGGTGGTGCAATAATTCTGCTCAGTTTTGGACAGACGACGACTCCCGTAGGCCAGCACCCGCTCTCTGCCTAGCTGTACTTGAGAAAGAACAGCACCGATGCCAACATCACTCGCGTCCGTATCCAGGACCATGTTCCCTTGGTCCAACGGGTAGCCCAAGACCGGAGCGGTGGTCAGTAGGCGCTTGAGTTGGTCGAAGGCTTGTTGACATTCAGCAGTCCAATGGAATCGAGCATATTTCTTGGTCAATGCATGGAGGGGTCCAGCCACTGTTGCGAAATCTTGGACAAATCGTCGGTAGTACGATGCTAACCCGACGAACTGGCGAACTTCCTGAACTGACGTGGGCGTAGGCCATTCCTGTACCTTCTGTACCTTGGCGGGGTCCGAAGCCACCCCTTCTTCGGAGACTACATGCCCCAGGTAAGCTACCTGTCGTCGGAAGAGGCAACATTTCGCTGGCTTCAGTTTCAAGTTCGCTTGTAGCAGCCTATCGAAGACTTGACTGAGACGGTGCAACATCTCGGGCACGTTGCGGCCTAGCACTATTATGTCGTCCAAATAGACGAGACACGTCTCCCACTGCATGCCGGCTAACACCCGGTCCATTAAACGTTGAAATGTTGCCGGAGCGTTGCATAACCCGAACGGCATGACATTCCATTCAAACAGGCCGTTTCTGGTGCAGAAAGCAGCAGCTCGACGGGCTCGTGGCGTCAGTTCAACCTGCCAGTATCCAGACGCGAGGTCCAGCGTGCTGAACCACTTGGCAGTGGAGAGGGTGTCAAGGGTGTCCTGGATCCGGGGCAGCGGGTAGGCGTCCTTAATAGTGCAGTCGTTCAGTGCCCGGTAGTCGACGCAGAGGCGGTAAGTTCCATCCTTCTTACGTACCATCACGAGGGGTGAGGCCCAGCTGCTGTTGCTACGGCGTGCCACACCGGCCTCCAGGCCTTGTTCTATCTGCTGGTCAGCATCCCGCTGCTTCTCCCATGCCATGCGACGGGGCTGCTGCTTCACCGCGGCACCTGGCCGGACCATGATGTCATGTTGTACAAGGCTGGTACGGCCAAGGTCAGTAGGCCCTGTGGAGAACACTGTGCTGTACTAACATAAAAGTTGGGCAAGCTGGGGTTGCTGTTCTTGGTCAAGCTCAGCTGCACTTTGGTTGTAAAGTTCTCTCAGGTGCAGGGGGATATCGCTGTGCTCTGGCAGTTCGGCCATGGCGGCGCTGGGTGGTAGAGCGTGCGCAGGCTGGAGGACGCCAGCAATAGCACCCTTCCTGATGGTGACAGGAGCATTGCCCGGGTTGAATACACGGAGAGGCACACCTTTAGCATGTTGGGCTTGGAGCAGCACACGAGCAACCAGCACTTTGTGTCTCCCTACGAAACCCCTGGTAGGGGTGAGCATCACCTCCCCTTCCACACGCCGTTTAACAGGGATTTTGCCTCTTATGACATACTCCACTCCGGCCTCCACCACCACCGTCCGAGAGACTCTTACAGCCTGGATCTTGGGCTGGCTCACGGTGTTGAAATATGGCACTTCCTCGCCAAAGAGGATGATGCGGTTGGTGCCAAAGTCGAGGCGCGCCTGGGCTTGAGTGAGGAATGGATGGCCCAGGAGGGCCTCTTCGCCAGCAATGTCGGCCACCAGGAAGTTCACGCTCACCTGCCGGTTGTTGATCTGGACAAGGAGTTGAACCTCCCCGGTCACTGGAACATCGCCTGGCCCAACCCCCAACAGCGTCTTCACCGTGGATGGCTGAAGTGCAGGTCTAACTTCCGGGTGAATGGCATTGTAGCAGTGCAAGGGAAGCACACTCCTCCGGGCCCCGCTGTCCAGAACAGCACAGACGTCCAACTCATACATCATCAAATGGATGCTCATCTCTTGGCCATGGGTTTTGAAATGGAGGACAGTAGGCTCGGAGCCCTCGCGGGAGGCATTTGTGTACTGGTGAGTTGGCCGGTTCGTTTTCCTGGGAGAGGGACAATGTCTCTGAATGTGCCCGATGCCTGAGCAGTTGTGGCAGCGAATCTCCTCCCATTTAGCATTTTTAAATGTTTTACGGGGGGCAGCTCGATGAAATTCATGGCTAACAGGCCTACTGTTGGCCCCTGGAATGGCTGTGAGGATATCAGTCTCCCCGCCTTCCACTCTTTCTCTGACCATAGCGGTGGTACAGGGTTTTCTTTCGGGAGGGCCCCGGGCTCCTGAGTGCATAAGGGCGGTGACATGTGATGCTGCTCGCTTAGTGGTTTCATAGCGGTGGGCAATGTCATAGGCCTTAGCTAAGGTCTGGGGTCGTTTTTCTAGCAGCTTTTGCACAATCTCTGCATCCCCTATGGCATGGGTGAAAACTTCAACACCTATTGTGTCTTGCTCTTCCTCAGTTCTATCGCAATATGCCACTGACACTTTGCCATATATATCGTCCCTTAACGAATGGAGAGCTTCGCCAGGCCTGCGAATGCGTTGTCTTAATTCAATAGCTACAGCAGCTGCATGCTCTGATGAGGGGCCATACGCATTCTCAACTTCCTCCACTAGGCGGCGATAGCCCCACTGAGTGGACCGGGGGTTCTTATGCACAATTGCCCCTGCGGCGCCCACTAGACAGAACTTTAACTGGATGGCCTTTGTCTTTTCAGTCCAGTGATTTGCTTTGGCGCAGCTCTCAAAACGGTGCTTGAACTCTGTCCATGGCGTGGTGCCATCATACTGGCCAGGACGGAGGGTGGGGATTCTTTCCCTAGTATCATGATCATCCTCACTCTCTGAGGAGGGTTGGTAGTGCACAGAGCGGGGGCGACGGGCATGCCTACTAGTTTGGCGCTGTTCACATTTTGGGGAAGGTGCCATTAATTGTACAGCTGGGCTGTCATCTTGTGCTGAATGTGCTTGGTCAGTGTCTTTGGATGCTTTAACATGGGCAGAGTGGGCCAGTGGCTTTGACTGGGGGACATGACAGGAAATGGGAGTGCTATGGACAAAACTCCCTGAATGGGCAGTGGCAAAGGGGTTTGAGCTGGGGTATGCAATAGTGGCTGTGAATGGTGTTTCCACCTGCCCATTGTCAGTATGATGCACGTGGGTGCAGGGTTGTTTGCACCGCACGTCAGCCTGCTGTCTCTCTACATCTGCCTTAAATGGATTAGTATCAGATAATTTCAGTGACTGAATTTGAATATAACTCGTTGCACTTGCATTTGGCATTTCTCCTTTGCATGGGAAACTCTGTGTCTTGTGAACATTTTGGTTTACATTCATTTTTATTTCGTATTCATCCGCTATTGTCATCGACATAGGTGGATTGGAGTGGCTAGTCACGTCGCTGCGTTTATGTTTACCTTCATTCACGTGCACCTGACCGGAGGCCGCCATGTTGTCTTCTTCGTGATTTATAAAGTACCGGGAAAAGTTTATACAGTACTATGCCAACATCTCCGGTTTCCTGAGCTATTTTCCAGTATGCTCACCAAAGTTGCAGTGTAATAACTGTCCCAGTTCGTGGTCGCCAGTGTTAACCTTTCCTGATGTTATCCCGACCGTAGTCAGAATGTCAGGGGAATTACTTTTATCTCGAGAAGAAACTCCAGGGCCGAAGGACCGTAGTGTCCTTCGGGGTTAACTCCCTACCGTTACAAGTATAAACACACGGGGAGGGTAACTTCATGAGGCTCCTTTTTAACCGGTTTATTGTACCAGCACAACGTAACACAACCGCTCCGATTGCCGCCCTGACTGCATACAAAACTTCTCCCGCTAGCTTCAGCCTTCCTCTCTCCTGAAGCCCCGCCCGCGCATGCGCACAACGCCTCCCATGGCATATCTTACAAACATGCAAGGAATATTTTTGGGAATTAGATTTTGTTTAGTGCGAACTGCAACTGAATCTCGCAACCGTTTTCGCCAGAAATGATAAACTGTGCGCAATCACACAATCAGAATCGCAGATGTGGATGTGCGCGGGATTATTGTATTATCACTGGACATCTGCATTCGATCAAACAGGTGGAATTAGGCCTATTACGCAGCGAATCAGACATAGCGTGCAATCTGGGGTTCAACTTGTCAATAACTTATTGTCAATCATTGGAATAGGCCCATTGCAATGAAAACTGAGCAGGGGCGGGTCATGTCTGATCATAATATTTTAGATTAGGCTACGTGTCATTCAAAGTTTAAGGAAGACAGCACGGGCACAAAGTTTTTAGTGTGGGAATTTTTAGATGCGTCCCAGCATCTCTATAAGAGGGTCTGTCTGTCCGTCCGTCCGTCCGTCCGCCTTCAATTGTGTCTGAAACGCTTTCTTTAAATTGTTCCTTCCTGTGGCCACAGGGCGGCAGACTTGCCATTTTGGACCGGAGCGAATGCGTGCAAGCATAGCCTTTCTATACTAAACCGGATGCTAACGTTGGCGAAAAGTAGCCTAGCCACAGGCTAACTGACAAACGTGAGGCCAACAACTCAGCCGATCGTGATGTACGCCACAAATAGACCAATCGACCTCATATTTAGACACTACAATGTTGATTTCTGCCTTCGATTTTCATCAGTTAAGAAATCTAGCGTCGGATTAACACATTATTAAGGTAGTAAAGCGAGTTGCCGCCATGTTTGTTTTCCAGAATCACCAGAGAGCTCACGTGCAGCATTCTGGGTAATTGAGTTTCAATTCACCTAAAGGGTGAACCCATAAGCGCATGATTCACCCAAACGGTTTTATTTATTTATTTATTATTTGTCGATGTTTACATTCTTTCCCACATGCACATAATGCTGAAATGGCGTGATACTAAAGGTTGTTAGGCCTAATAAATGTCTGGTAATTTGTAATGTAGCCTACTTCATCTAGGCTATGTGAAATTTCAAATCATAGCCTATGGTTCTTTTCCAAATCCAAGAATGATGATAAGCTTATTATACCCTAAACTGCAAAAAATAAAGCCATGTCTCGCCATTTTGCTGCCTTGCTGCCTGCCACAATATTTGGAGTGTCCATGATGACCAATAAACAAAAAGTACATCCTCGGGGGGCGTTGACAGAGGAGGCCAGGGGGGCGTTTGGGGGGGAAAATGGCATAGTTGGAACTGGCATAGAGGGACGCATCTGTTGTCCGCCTGTCGGCCTTGTTAGAAGAGTAGGCTATAGCTTACAAAAAGGCTGTCTATATTGTGCAATAAACCCACCATGCAGCAAATAGGACAAACATAGGCTACTTCAAAGCACAACCATAAGTCAACAAAATGAATAACCAAACTGTGTAGGCCTACCTTAACGCTGTCTTCGTTGCAGCAAATGTCTTTGTTTCTTGCAATTACTCCACTTTAATCCAGTTTACACACCCAGCACTGCTCACATCAGATTCTTCTGTGGTAATTATTTTGTTCCATTTCTTCACACACAGTCATCCATCACCTTCTGCTGGAGAAGGATGTGTCCCATGACCGGCCATGGCTGCCTGAGACTCCTCTCTCTCTCTCTCTCTCTCTGTTAAGATTAACCCAGCTGCCATCCATGGAGTTCCACAGAAACAGGACAACAGGACATTGTTTAATCTATCGGCTGACATTCCTTCTCTCTCTTTATCTCTTTTTTCCCTTTTCTTTGTTTGTCACACTTGGATTCTTTTTTTCATTCATCTCTCTGCCCCCCCCCCCCCTCTGTCTCTGTCTGTCTGTCTCTCTCTCTCTCCCTCTCTCTCTCCTCCTCATCCTTCCCTCCTCTAGTGAGATAGTGTATCTAAAGAATTCTGGGAATCTGACTGGAAGAGCCCTTGCAGGGGCATGTTCTTTGGTGCTGCAATCGAAAAATAGGTTTCCGGAATGGGGCACACACTGGGAACGATGTGTGTGCAGGGGCGGAGTGGGACGACTTTTCCCACCGGGACAATTTTCCCCTTGGCGGCCCTCCACCCACAAAAAAAACCAACGTGAACTACATGGTTCCCTAACCAAAAAGACAAAAAACACGAAATCTGCAGTCGTAGGCCTACTACATGTGGACATTTAGTGTTGTCAAAATATCAACCTGAAGTGGAGAATTGTAGCCTACACCTTGATGAAATACACAGCCATCATCACAGTTCAAAGCATTCACCATAGAACTAGGCCTATTGCAGGTTAGGCTACATCACGCTACTGTCAGAGAGGAAAGAAGACAGCTACTCTGCTACTGTTCCATGAAAATGTGCACTCCACTGTCATTTTGACAGTTTGTAGGCCTATTGAAATATAGTTTAAGGAAGACAGCACGGGCACAAAGTTTTTAGTGTGGGAATTTTTAGAAGAGTAGGCTATAGCTTACAAAAAGGCTGTCTATATTGTGCAATAAACCCACCATGCAGCAAATAGGACAAACCTAGGCTACTTCAAAGCACAACCATAAGTCAACAAAATGAATAACCAAACTGTGTAGGCCTACCTTAACGCTGTCTTCGTTGCAGCAAATGTCTTAGTTTCTTGCAATTACTCCACTTTAATCCACAGTTTACACACCCAGCACTGCTCACATCAGAATCTTCTGTGGTAATTATTTTGTTCCATTTCTTCAAACATTACATAGGCTACGTCCTAAATGTGCCACATACAAATATATGTATGATAGTAATATTATTTCGACTAGAGATATACCGGTAGTTTTAACAAATCAATCCATCAAAACAAAAGACTGCTTCTGTGGTGTATTCCTAGCTGCAGTTCACTTCCGTACCACTTGGGGTGACCGCGATTTCCTCGGGTTACTGTTGTTCCTGGAACGACATCGCAAAGTTGGTCCTGGATCAACATCTGGTATGTTAGCCTATTCTAGGTTTGATTCCAAAAATTAACGGGCATGCCAGCGCCGTCACGGTGGTAGGCCTATACGGCTCTGGTTATGGCTAGGTAGGCGATTACAGTGGCTATGTGGAACTGTGCCTAAACCAAAACTAATTCCTAAACATAACCTGTCAGTGAAAATGTGTGCACCAACCTAACAACATGCCAAATTATGCCTTTACAAAAACATATTCCTAAACTTAACCTGTCAGTGAATAATTGTATTTTGTAACAGCATGGCACTTCTGCATAACTGATCTCAATCCATAGGCTACAGAAGACGTTACTGGCGCGAAATCTGACATAGATAACCACTCAAACCAGATGTTGATCCAGGACCAACTTCGCAATGTCGTTCCAGCAACAACAAGTAACCAGAGGAAATCGTGGTCACCTACCACTTGGTGGAGTCTGTTCGTAACCCAAGTCAATAACCACAGAACAAGTCAATCTGGACTGGGAGACTGTAAACTGTAACAGTCATGTGGAAATCGGAAAATAAATCATAACTTATTTAGATTGGTTACCAAAGGATGGAAATATTAATATCAAAGGTTCTTTAAATACTGAAAACGAAACTGTGTTACTAAGATCTAGTAAACTTCCGTGATCTACGGCGTATGAAAATTATCAGTAGAGAAGGGGTGTGGCCAATTTACTGTTTGACACCGTCACTGAGGTATTGCCGTCTGGTACACGGTATATATACTGGCGAGTCAGTTTTAATTCCTACAACTAGTCGTAAAGTGATGAGTCGATCCTTACAGTTCCTTATATTAATCTTTAGGCCCGGCTGAAAATACAGAACAGCCACAATGTTACATTTCACGGCCGCGGCCCAACGGGACAAGTCCCCGATCTCCCGATGGCCACTCCGCGCTGGCATTACCAAAATATGGATAAACCTCCCCTGCATATGGGCCAACCTCGACTATCAATGTAATGGTGACTCGCCGTAATTTTTAGCCGAGATTTGCCTGTTGTTCGCTATTCCAAGGCTGAAGCATGTTTCATTCCCTCGAGTCACAACTTCTAAACGCTGCCAGGCAGATATAGGCCCTATAATTTTGACTGTCCTGATGGTAGCGTAGGCTATTAGTAGTAACAACCCCTATTTAGCACTATGTCCTCATCATTTGTACTCTGATTTTTTTCTGATACATTTGCAAAGAAATGGCATGGTTTCCACAGTAGGCCTAGGTTGATTACGCATTGTATTACATCTGTAGGCCTATTTGACTCCCCTTTCCGTTGTCTTGCTACCTCAAGCTTTTGTGATTCTGACTGACTCACCTTGCATGAAGTGGTCAACAGAGAGCCCCATAACACTGGCGAAAGTGAAAGTATTGTGCGTCGCAAGGCACCACCTGACAAAATCTTATCCACCGCTACCTATGTTAAGCATGTTTCACGGATATCCACAACCTAATAATGGACGATTTTAATGGTTTATCATTGCAACACTTTTTTTTACCAACATTTACCAGCTTACAAAATCATGTCAGTTATGATGACAATCAATGCTATCATAGTCTGCACATAGCACTACAGTAGGTCTACACTTTATTGTGTGTAGTGTGCATCATAGGCCTACCTTCTCATCACAAGAATATGCACGGATTTGGGTTCTGCCTCGGCTGCATGATAAATCTAGAAACTACTTTCGCAAAAATCATAACTGAACACAACTCTGGCGGCAAACAGTTGCATGAAGATGCAAATCAATCAGAAGAGGTGTAGCAGACTCGTCAGAAAGACCTTTCTTGAAGTTCATACACAGGGTTGCCAGACGGTTGCCTGGGCGAATAGCCGACTGTTGACTCCGTAAGTTCTCCTCTTCGACCACACCTCATTATTTCCACCTGTAACTACAAACCAATGTTAGCACACACCCAAATTATTTCACCGCTTTCAACAATCAGTATACACTTCTCCTAATCCTATATGATGTTTGATGATATATGATGTTTCTTCATGTATGGTGCATTCTAGTGAACTTGTTCATGACCTAGGCTATAACCAGGGCTCTCAAGTTTTGAAGATTGTTTGGAGTGAGATTTAGATAAATAAATAATCGGCATGGCAATGGCATCGACCCATCGACATATCGACACTAGGTTTCCCTTCAACCCAGCTAGTTAAAAAGTTTGATTAGACCAAATACACTATGTATTCAATATGCTTAATCCTAACCAGTGCTCGAGTTGTAAAATAGTCTATAAGCAGCTAGGGATGGTCAGAGATTGATTCTAATTATTGGTGGTTTGGGGGTTTCTCCCCCGAGAAAATTTTGAAAATGTAGTTGAAAGTGCAATTTTAACACAATGTGAAGAAGGGATGTATATTTTATAGGGAGGTGATTTTTGACTATAAAATACCTGTAGGCATATGTTCTTTATTGTGCATTGACATTATCAGCCCAAATGAAAACAGTCCAATCACTTTTTTTAGGCATCAGACCCAAATAATAATCTTCTTCATTCAATACCATGATATCTCCAGCACTACTGGTCCTGGCTCCTGCGTCTCCAGTTCGCCTACTTGCAATTCGTAAATTTTACAGTTCTCTCTGAACTCTGCTGCGCGCGCTATTGGATGAAACTCTGATCCACTGCTCTGATCTGCCCGACAACCGAACAATCTATTTTCTGATTGGCTGAATAGCGTGGTAACTAGTCTGAACACAGAAGCGCTGTTACCTATTTCTGACGCGTCTGTGGATAGGTTGGATGAATTAATGTGCGCCGATTGGATAAGTTATCAAAACTTCAGAGTGTGAAATACCATGTGTGGAGTGTGAGAGTGTGAACTCGCTCAGATGAGTGTGTCACACTCTCAAAGAGTGAGACTTGAGAGCCCTGCTATAATTCTTTTGGCAAAATAATTTAAATTTCTACACTCTACCCCCCTTCCACAGAGAATATAATTATTTTCTGTGGAACAGGTCAACTTCTCATATCTGAGAGGTACTTTGTGCCTAATGCAATCTCATGAATGCTTCGTGCAGAGCCAAAATCTTTGGGTGGAGTACAGAGGATGGCGTCGCGCGGCTAGCCAGACAGGGCAGCCGCAGCAGAATATTGCGCAGGGGCAGACGACTGCGCAATTGCATTAATTTCCAATACAATTCACAAATAATATTTTAAAAGGCTCCTGAGCTAGTGGGGCCGAGCCAAGTCACGGTGGGGCTGTGGCCTCACTAAAAATAGCCTAAACTCGCCCCTGGTTGTAACAGCACACCTGTATTTCCCAATGGTCTCTTTTATGTCATCTACGACAGCTCTCCTAAACTTGAGTGCCCTTTCTTCAACGTGGCGTGACACAGTGGTTGGATGGGGCAATATGTCTCGCACGTCAAATTTGCCTATGCTGCTGGCTGCTGTGTCAACTGTTGCGCTAACTGAACTAGTCCACGACCAGCCAAGGGCGTAACTTTATGCTGACAATTGGGGGGGTCAAGATTTTCCATCTAAATGAATTAAATGGCTAAACAGTTTTCTTCAGTATTTGCATGTACAGTTATGTATGTTACCTGGTCATTTGTGCCTCCTGCGCTGTCTCTCTCTGTACTCTCTCTCCCTGTTTTTGGTCATCCGATTCTCCTTCGCCTCGTTCTCTCCCTCTGTCTTCAACTGATGCACTTCCTCCATCACCTCCTTTCTGTTGCTCAACTGCTACATCTCCTCCGTTGCCTCTCTCTCCTTCAACTGCTGTACCTTCTCTGACACCTTCATACTCTTGAACTGCTTCACCTCCTTTGTCACCTCCTTCTCTCTCCCTCTCATCTGTGCTTCCTCGTCTCTCTCTCTGGACACCCGTCTCTCTCTCTCATCACCTGTACCTCCTTGGCCTTGGATCTCTCTTTGGTGACCTGCACAATCAAGTTCTTGAACCTGATATAAAAAAAACCTCAGTTAATGTTCAAATGGCTTGGCAGCAAACTCACATCAGAGTTTTAGAGAATGCATTTTCCCAATCAGGCTAAAGTCAAGCTGTCAGAAAATCTCCATTTGTAATGTGGCATATAGCAATAAAGCAAAGATGAGTTAATTAATTAATTAAAAACATTCCTACCCTTTGCTTAGGATTAGGCTTTATCATATGATCAGGAGAAAGCTACAGACAGAGATGGTTGATAAAATATTTGATGCAGTGCCAAATATGAATGACATATCCCAACCATCAATCACTAATCAGGATGCTGCACAAATAGGATCTCTTGTCTGTTGTTCGCCATGTTGTTAATCATATGATCAGAAGAAAGTTGCTGTGGTAGAAATTAAAGTAGCCTGCTGGCTACATAATATCCCATACCCATTATTTATACAATTGACTGTTGTTGTTGTTTTTATAACTAAATATACAGTGGCGACTGGCGACAAAAACATTGAGAGGACCTACTCTGTCTCACTCCAAGCACAGCCACGCATAGTGTCACGCGAGGAGGGAACTCCCTGTCTCCCCACCCTCTCTCGTGTCTCTCTCTTCAATAAATACTTCACTGGCGAAACAAACTGTAATCGCTTGGCTGTTGTCAACAAATGCGATTTTGAAAACAAAATATAATGCCACAATACATCTTATTTAAAATGGATGTGTTTACTATTGGTGTCAAAAAACTTACAGGCATTTTGGTTCAGCTGCATTGAACAAGCTTCTCATTTGAAGTGGATACTATCATAGGAAATCACGCAGGCAACTGGACAGGGGGTAACCAAAAACTACTTAAATGACGTGAAATAAAACAAACAGACGTCCGATTGCTAGGGTTTCACAAAATGTGTTGGTTTGAGGGAGTAAATATCCCAAGTGCTAGCCATCAACGAAGTCCAAAATAGCCAGCCACGTCCAGTGTTATTGAACTAGCTGTCTGTCGTAACCTAGCATAAAATAGCTAACTAACTGACAGGCAGAAAGGCAGTGGTACACTATAGGTTCTCAAAACACTCGGAAATAATGTCTCTTATGCCAAAGACACATCCACGCATGATCATGTGGCAATTGCAAGTTAAAAGTAGAAAAAAACAATTGCTCAATACTTGGGAAAGCTGATCGCTAATCAGTTTGAATTTGGGATAGTGGAGAAGAGGATTACCCATTGACAGTACTGTCAATGGTACGTACTACTACGTACACAACTAACGCAGATTTGGGAAATACCAAGGGGGGCAGGGGGGGGGGGGGGGCGGGGGGAGGGGGGGGGGGGGGGGGGGTTACATTACAACATGATTAAACATAACTGAACGAAACTATTTTTCACTATTTTACATAAAATGGGTAAAGTTATTCATGCAAGACAAGTACTGCAATTATATAGGGGGGGTTGTACAATTATATAAGGGTTGTTACATTGTCAGGGTTTGAAGTCTGGGGGGGTCAAAACCCCCGTAACCCCCGTGGAAATTACGCCCATGCGACCAGCGCCAGCGATGCTGTCATATCGGACGGAGGTCCGCGGAAATCAACGCATTTCTCCACCGTCTTTTCCTTCAAAGCCTCTGACACTTTTGCTTTGTTCCCTCTGAATTCCAACAATTGTTGTCCTTTAAAAACAGTACAGACATGAGGATTCAGGCCCGATGTATATCTACCTGATTTGTGCCCGCTGTATGTGAGAACCTTTTGGCACTTGTCACAACAGGCAAAGGGCAGCTGATTTCCTTCTGCGTCATACACGAGTGAAGGGCGGGTTATGCTTCCTACTTGTGCCACAGAGTGAGCTTGTCGCAGCCATGATGCAGTTAATTTTGGTTTATGCCCTGTTTTGAAGCACGGTCTGCGCGATGTCATTCCACGCTGAAACTGCCTTCGATACAAAGAGTAAACTAGACGTGTCGGTTGTTTTTTAGCATCACAGACTCGACGAGAATGAAAATGAAACATTAAATCTTTATATCACGTGCATGTTTGATCGCACTGGCAGCCACAGTGGTAGTTTGGAACAAAGAAGTGGCTCATTTGTCGAGGACGAAGCGGAATGTTTCCTCGACCTCGGAACCACTGTTCAACTGTCCAAATAACTTCAGCGTCGTAACTTGCAAGCGCATGTGTTGTCTTTGGTTCGTGTAAATAAATCAAACAACAAAGCACGGGCAACTTATTTAATGAAGAGTTCACAGTCCGTAGACCGACGAAGGTTAGAACAAGGAAGTAGCGCTTGTTCTCGACTCGAGGACAGAGCAGGCTGGTCGAGAGGACCAATCAGAGACCTATTTTCGCCCTTTCACGCCGTCGCTCCCTGCGTCGAGACACAATTTTGGGGAGGTGCCCCAGAGTACCTGCGTGATGGGGGGGGCTTCACTACGTTAACTGCGCGGCTCACTGCATCATGATGCAGTGACGCTGATCTCGAGGCATAAACCACCCTTAAGAATGACTCTGATTTCAAAACTTTCGATTTTTTTCACGGTGAATGTTCCTCTCTTTCAACCGTATCTCACTCATTTCGTGAAGTATTCACGAAAAAAATAGATTAATTTTCGTGGCGCATTCACGTTATTGCCCGCCTTTCGTAAAAATAGATTAATTTTCACGCTGCCTATTCAATTGAATTGCCCGACTGTTGCCAAGCGACCCACTAGTTTGATGCCCTTTTGGTAGCCTACCGTCACATGGTAATCAAACATTTCAGACAAGCAATTTAAGGTTAGGTTTGGGGTCAAGGTTAGGGTTAAGGTTAGGGTTAGGTTCAGGGTTAAGGTTAGGGTTAGGTTTAGGTTTAGGTTTAGGGGACATAAGGCGTAAGTACCGAAAGGGCGTCGAATTAGTGAGTCCCGAGTGTATCAGCAGTGTTCTGTCAGCACCCCCTCTACTCCCCGCCCCTGCAGACGTTTGGATAACCATAGCAGCAGTGGGGCAATTCAAGTGAATTGGCAGCGTGAAAATGAATCTATTATTTCCATGAAGATTTTTACGAAAGGCGGGCAATAACGTGAATGCACCACGAAAATTAATCTATTATTTTCGTGAAGAATTTACGAAAGGCGTGAGATAGGGCTCTCTCTTTAGACCAGCACTTACTCCTGAAGCATTATGTGTTGTTTCACTAGAGGAGCTCTGCTCTTCTGCCATGATCGGAGAGCAGAGCGGAATAGCCCTGGGCCAGCCATGTAGACCCGTTCGCAATTTTGAGTTGGGGGCGTTTCTCACTGGAATTGAGTTAGTTTTCACAATATGGCCGCCAAATATGGCCGCCATTGCCTATGACAAATATCTGTCTTTTTTTACTTTTAAACTGTTCATACACATGCCATACATCAATTCTGAGAGGAATTCAATTCTGACAATTACATGAGGAGGATGTGTGATTTTGACCTTAAAAGGTCATTGCCAAGGTCAAATTTGCTATTCTGATGAACGTTAGTAGACTTCCATTGTAAAAATGAGAGACAAATGATCAATTATGGCATGAGGAGTTATTTGCTGATATTACACTGATTATTTGTGTCAGTATAGTCCTTAAAAGGTCAAGGTCAAGGTATTTTTCCTATTCTGAAGAACTCAGCCATGTGCTTGCCTATTAGGTCATTGTTAAGAATAAGGAACTGCCACTATAAATGTAAATCTAACATTTCTAACATTTAATATTTCTTAACACTTTAGGGACCATCATATCATGAACATTTAATGAATAAATGTCATGATAAAGGCCTAGGCTTAAATTACGCCCAAAACACAATAAATTAACTAAGGTGGAACATTGTAACATTAATTAAGGTGGAAGATAACACACAATGTACACACAGTATTTTCTGTTTTTGTACTGAATTTGTGTATGCATGCAATTTAGTGGGATGTGTTTTTACAATGGCTCCTCATTTTTCCTTGCCAAAATATAGTCTGTGAATTCCAGCAGCATTTTCGATTTTCACACTGTCCTGCACATTTACATAATTTAAGCACACCTTATGATTACGGTTTCAGGCATTTTAATGGCAGGAGTATGCAAGATGTGTGCTCCTGCCACCCATGTTGCTTAGGCTCATGCCTTATTTTGGGGTCCTTGGTTCTTGCAAGTATGTTGCAGACTCTATGAATTAGAAATGCCCCTCTCTGAATTTGCCCTCTTATAGCACTACTGATGGGAGGAAGAGCATTGATTCCATCACCACTGCTGTACATTTATACTCTGTGATCATCAAATATAACAGCTGTTGTGGTTGATCTGGCCCCAGCCCAGACACGCATCAAGTACTTCCCAGCCAATGTTGCATCTTGCTCTGTCAATATTTTGGCCTCTCCAAAGATAGCAAGTACTGGACTGGATCAGAAACCATAGCTGCATGTTTAGTCCCAACCTCATGCAACCCCCCCTACTCATGCAATCATCTCCTGACAGGAAATGTCTCTTTGATCACAGTTTTTGTCAGTGATGCTCCAAGATGAGAGACTAATTGATGGAGGTGAAGCATTCTCCGCATCTAGCCAGTGTCATACTGCTGGCAAATCTCCTGCATACCAAGTTCTTGGAAATATGGGCTGTAGTGGAGAAGCTATGCAAATGTGTCTGTATCATTTGAGTCTATTACAACTTTTCTGCACTGCTTCACACGAACAGCCCACTCAACATGCACCAGCAACCTGGCCTAAGCCTCATTAACGCAGTTCAAGAGCTCTGGAATCTCTTCACCATCAGCTGACTTTGCTGGTAGCACCTCATCATCAACAACAACAGGGCTGACAATGACAGTAGTATTGCCTCTGGTTTGATAATAAATCATGTCTGGAACTAACAATTGGAGATTTCACTTGTTCTCCACAGAGGCCCGGAACTTATCAAGTTGGTGAGGAATGGGTGTTATTCCGTTCACGCCAATGTCAACGGCTGTTGTTGAGTTGGTACACCGCATGCGTTCACCTTCCTTCAATGACATCTCAATGTAGCAGTCACAAGATGGATGAGCTCTGGATGTCAGCAGAGGGATACTGCTGAGTTGATGATGGCATTGATGACAGCACCTAAATTCTGCCAGAGGCATATGACGGATCTTTGACATGAAGTCTACCTGAACATGAGGGCAATAAGTAGACTCAGAGCTTCATTGGGTGAGATTAAGGTGAGGCTCAATTTCACTGACAAGCTTTGACTTGTTAACAACCAACAGAAGGTCACCGTCTAACAGGCATCATGAGATCTGCTGAATACTCATGGCCCGTTCATCAGCAATGTCCTTGCAAGCAAGCTTTGGAGACGGTTGTGCAGGCGAGGTTCGACACTCCTGTTAACAACCTGGTTGCTGAGCAGATTGTGCAGTGGAACGGGCGCATTAACGGTCAATGAGTATGGATTCTGCGGATCCACCACAAAGTCTAGCAACAATTACACATTTCGGTTGAATGTAAGGCACGGAGTGGTGCTCAGTGCATGTTGGAGGTGGCATTCTGTCCGCTTCAAAGTGGTGTTGTTGGTGAGAAAGTTGAGGACATCAGTGATCATGGTAATCTGATGGAAAGAACTCAAACTTTGCTGCAACATTAACATTGCCTGCAAAGATTGGCATAGGACGTTATGGTAGCCATATATTGATTTATTTTCCTTCTCTTTCAGAGACAACAGCATTTTTAATGATGGCCGCAAAATCCAGCCAAACTCCAAAGAATTGGCAGAGCTCTGACTTGTCTTGATTCAAGCTCTCCACTTGCTCAATCAAGGCCTCAAACTCAAATTCTGGGCAACGTTAATTTGAAGCCAGTGAAGTGTGCAATGCCTGTACCTGTGCAAGCACTCGATAGTCTGCCTTGTCCTTGTGAGTGCAGAGACATGCATCAATGCATTATCTAGGCCAGAACCTCGAGGCAATTTTCCCTGATATCTGAGAATAACATGCGTCCAATGGAAAGGGCCAATACAGTGGAAGAGATCCTTGAAGTGCTCCGTCTCATGCAGGTTTCATCATACCAAATTGCCATTGATGCCTGGATCATCTGCCTGCGAACACTGGAAGTTGGATAGGCAATGTCTGACAGTGGCACACTCAGTAATGGGTCTTGGTATTATAGGAAGGAAGCCAGCACGCATCATTGGCACAACAGCAGATGAGACAAGTGTGTGTACAGCAGCCTGCATCAAAAGGTCTCCTCCTGACACACCAGAGCGAATCAGGCTGATCAAGAATTCATGTTTTCCTGATAAACCTTTTGCAGTGGCAACATGCAGTAATGTTGCTTATTTGTTTTCAGGATGCAGCAGCATGTCTGGTGGTAGGGCAGGTCGAACCACTGGCTTTGCATGATCAGGTACCTCTTGGCATGGTAAATTCCTCTGCAGTATATCATCAGCTTGGCCTAATTTTGTGCCTGACACTGGAGACTTTTGAAGGTGTCTGTTCACTGAGGCATCTGGAAACAGTAATAAGGCTGCATAGTGTGAACCCTTGGTACCAGAAAGTGATGATTTGTCAGCATAATCAGAGCTGGATGCCTGCCAATGTATATTACATTACATTGCACTTAGCTGACGCTTTCATTTATTCAAAGCGACTTACAGTTATTATTTTTCAGGGTATTGGTTACTGGAGCAATGTGGGGTTAGGTGCCTTGCTCAAGGGCACTTCAGCCATGGATGGAGATGTAGGGAGAGGTCAGGGGAGGATTCGAACCTGCAACCCCTAGCTTGAAAGACCAACTCTCTAACCACTAGGCCACAGATGACCCCATGTATAATGGATGTATAATCCTCCCTTGTAAGTGCTAGGTATGGTTTTCTGACGTTTTTTTGAGCATTCCACAACATAGCTAGCAAGAAGACTGGTCAGATCTGATTGTCTGGTAGCTTGAACATGAACCAATACTGTGAAAAGTTGCGAGAAGGTTCTTGATGTGAAGGCTTTTGCTGTGTGGGAAGCATCATATGCAATGGTGTTTGCCTTATTCCGCGTTGAATGTTATGCACAAGCATTTGAAAGAGGCAGTGAAGTTGTGTACTCTTGTGATCTCTGACACACTTCTCCTCTTCTAGTGGGGGCTCCTCTCTGTGTTGACTGTTGCAATGCATGCGCTGTCCTGTCCTCTGACTGTGTGGAAATGTTAGATTTACATTTATAGTGGCTGTTCCTTATTCTTAATAATGACCTAATAGGCAAGCACATGGCCGAGTTCTTCAGAATAGGGAAAAGACCTGGAACATGACCTTGACCTTGAACTTTTAAGGACTATACTGACACTATACTGACACAAAATAATCATGGCAATATCAGCAAATAACTCCTCATAACATAATTGAGAATTTGTTTCTCATTTTTACAATGAAAGTCTATTGACATTCTTCAGAATAGCAAATTTGACCTTGGCAATGACCTTTTAAGGTCACAATCACACATTCTCCTCATGAAATTGTCAGAAATTATTT
The DNA here is from genome assembly GCF_034702125.1 of Engraulis encrasicolus. Classification (NCBI taxonomy): domain Eukaryota; kingdom Metazoa; phylum Chordata; class Actinopteri; order Clupeiformes; family Engraulidae; genus Engraulis; species Engraulis encrasicolus. The sequence goes on along the minus strand of NC_085867.1, from coordinate 17,499,396 downwards.
CCTCTCCAAAACGTGGTCAGAATTGATGTATGGCATGTGTATAAACACTTTAAAAGTAAAAAACCCAGGTTTTTGTCATAGGCGATGGCGGCCATATTTGGCGGCCATATTGTGAAAAATCTGGCACTATGGTGGACGAGCACCTCCGTGATTTTTAATGTCTAGGAACCCACTAACTCAATTCCAGTGAGAAACGCCCCCAACTCAAAATTGCGAACGGGTCTACATGGTTGGTCCAGGACTAGAAGAGCCAGAACACGGAAGAGCAGAACAGAATCAGATATGCGAGATTACACATCCGCAAATACGGTATATTCCAAAAACAAATGTATTAATAGAAAGGCTACCAAACACAATATCCAGCACATTGTGATATACGTATATAAATGATAGACATAGTCTGATCATTTATGACTTTATTTTACATTTTAAAACACGTTTTTAGTTTGCGGGACTGCCGCTTATCACCGCTCCCGCCCGCACCCGCACTGTGCGCTCTCCCTCCCGCCCGCACCCGCAATGAGCTTTCAATATTTGTCCCGCGCCGCACTGCTTTGCTTTGGGTCCCGCGAGAGTGCAGGGCTCTAGTTCAAATGACAAGCCCAGTAAGTATCAAGACTGACTGATGGATTTAATCAAGTCATGTCCAAATTGAAATCCACTGTATCCAAACACTTACAACACTCACTGTGGTTGAATGACATGTAAATTATGCAATATTGCTCATGTCCAATATCACCTATTTAAAAATGAGTACAATTGCAGTAGTAATGACTAAAAACGACTTTGTCCCACAGGTCAGCATGTGTCCTGCGTGTCAGGTGCAGTTACAGCATGCCCCCCTTCCTCAGGTGAAGCTGGCACCCTTTCTTAAAGGGCCATCTCTGACCTTCTAAATGGAGGTGGCACCATACCATACCACCCTGCCTGGCATCCCTCTGCACTGTTTAACAATGATGGCGTGTCTATAAACTCCAATGCTTTGGAGGTGGGCATGCCTGATGTCCCAAACAGGTCTGAGGTGATATGCACGAATAAAATAACTTTGAAAACAAACTCAACTCTGTTGCCACAGCATTTATTTTATTGTATAGCCTACTATCACATTATGTTTGTGTCTTTAAATACAGCCTGCTTCTGGTTACCAGAGGTATGAAAAATACAGGTCACAAAATTAATCTCGTGAGGAGTCGTTATCCTGTGAACAAAGCCACACCTAACATATAGAATTTTATTGGTTATGACGAGCACAACAAAATTGAGCATTCCTTGTTGAAGCAATAATAAAAATAAATAAAAATAAAATATAAAGAAAAGTATGTATAAAAACGATGCTTTTGTAGCACGATTAAGTGCTGTAAAGAAAGCCAGATAAGAAAAATGACATCATTCTTTAATCTAAGTGCTCATGGAGATGATGTTACAATCTAATGCACTCAGTGGGGTTCTGAACAACAAAGCAACAAGTGACTGATATGGCTTCAAAAGAAACATATAACATCGTAGACTCTAAAAATGCCCCAAAAAACATTAAATAACATCTGGCCATCGTATGGTCCATCCGGGTGAAGAGAAGACAAGTGGCCTGGGGTGTATAAGAAATACATTACATGTCTGTCTGACACACTCTTAGCCTACAAGTCAACCCACCAACCCTGAGTTCAAAAAAGATTACACCCAGTTTGGGGAAAAGAACACAAATGACATGACCGACTAACTCCAGAGTCATATTAGTTTAGCTTAGTTTAGTTTATTTAGTTTAGTTCAACAGGGACCATGCACAATACACATTGATTACAGAAGTAAAAAGATGGCTCGTGCCAGATTATAGCTATATAGGCCTAGCTAATTTCCATCTGCAGTCCCTGGACAGGTAAAACAAATATTAGAATACAATAACATAAACAAGATATAAACAAGTAAGCACATCCATAGCCCATGGGTCAAGCACGCACACACGCACACGCACACGCACACACACACACACACACACACACACACACACACACACACACACACACACACACACACACACAAACACACACACACACACACACAAACACACACACACACACACACACACACACACACACACACACATTAAAATGGCATACAGTGTGAGTCATATTTTAAAAAACATATGATTAATGTTGACAAGACTGGTTGGTTAATATCCATTTTTTCACACCCCTTGAGAATGCCTGATAATCAGTAGGCTAATACTTTTTAGGTTACAGACTATTCCATGTTTTCAGGCCCGTAGCCAGGGGGGGGGGGTTCGAGGGGTTCGTTCGAACCCCCCCCCCGCCCCCCCACCCCCACTCGAAACCCCCAACACTGGGCCAACAATGAAAATAACTTTGAGATAGCAGTAATTTGAAGCAATTCATGACCATTTACTGTATGTTGAAAATGGGGAGCAACAGACAAACAATTAAGCAATTGGACAGCAACAGACTCACAGCAAACTCATGATGAATAAAATATGTCTAAATTGGCATGTTCATATGTAGCCTAATATTTATCATGTCCAATGTCACCTCTATTTAAAATGAATAGCCTACAATTGCAGTAGTAATAATGATTAAAACGACTTTGTCCCACAGGTCAGCATGTGTCCTGCGTGTCAGGTGCAGTTACAGCATGCCCCCCTTCCTCAGGTGAAGCTGGCACCCTTTCTTAAAGGGCCATCTCTGACCTTCTAATGGAGGTGGCACCATACCATACCACCCTGCCTGGCATCCCTCTGCACTGTTTAACAATGATGGCGTGTCTATAAACTCCAATGCTTTGGAGGTGGGCATGCCTGATGTCCCAAACAGGTCTGAGGTGATATGTAGAAATAAAATAACTTTGAAAACAAATTCAACTTTGTTGCCACAGCATTTATTTTATTGTATTCAGTCACATTGTGTTTGTTTCCTTAAATATAGCCCGTTTCTGGTTTGTGTAGTGCCAGTGTGAGGTATGAAAAATACAGGTCACAAAATTCATCTGGTGAGGAGTAGTTATCCTGTGAACAAACCCACATCTAAAAGAAAGCCAGATGCAAAGGGAAATGACAATATTTTAACCTAAGTGCTCATGGAAATGATGTTAGAATCTAATGCACTCAGTGGGGTTCGCAACAGCAAAGCAATAAGTGACTGATAAAGCTTCAAAAGAAACATATACAATCATAGACTCTAAAAATGACCCAAATAACATTAAATAACATCTGGCCATCGTATGGTCCATCTGGGTGAAGAGAAGACAGGTGGTCTGGGGTGTACAAACAATACATTCCATCTGTGTCTGACACACTCTTACTTGTCCGTCTTTGAGAACTTTTAAAAAGTCAACCCACCACCCCTAACGTAGTATATACAACACAATTTCATGACAACTTTGAAAAAGATTACACCAAGTTTGGAAAAAAAACATGGCATGAATGAGTACCTGACTAACACCAGAGTCATATCTGAGAGAGGATTGCGTGCTTGAGACACTGTCAGTTGTGTTTTTAGACCTGTTTTGTCAGTTAGGTTAATAGCATGGCTTGACTGATGTGTACTGTAAGCTTTGGTCCGATTGGCATCTACTCCGTCAACCAGGTGAGCAGCTGAGGAGCGTAGTAGGTGATGATTATGTCAGCACCTGGGGACACAAAACAACCAATCAGTGAGGAGTTTTTCCAAGTCAACAAGAAACGTGACACATTTGCCAGACATATCGTATGTGATTAGAAATATTTGTTTTCTCTGTAATGCACAAAATAATGTTATTTTGTTAAAGGTGCACTGTGCAGGAAATGGTCAAAAAAGGTACTGCAACTATGCTGCTCATTGAAACGGGGTTGCCTATTGCCAAATTTGATCTTTTCATGAAAGTTTGCTAAGTAATATTATAATTATTTTCTAATATGGACCAAGTATAGTAATTTTTGCAGCTAAAAATGTCAGAATGAATACTTAGAATTTGATGGTGGCGGCAAGTATTAATGAAAAAGGTAACACTAGTGAATGGGTAGCATGTATTCTGGAAATAAACAACTACAAATCTTACACAGTGCAACTTTTACAAGCAGACAATTCAATGACCAAGGGCAGAATGACCTAGCCTGGTCCTGCCCATCCCATAATACTACCATTTTATTTCATATTCATGGTCTGGAGGTTGTTTGATCTGATGCGATTGCAGGAAGGACATTTTTGGAAAAATCTGGATAAGTTGTTGAACAAACATGTATTTCTTTGGGTTTCAGTAAACGCACACCGTTTGAGGTGCGTACGGCAGACAATTAGACTCAACTTGAAAAAGAATGGTCGTCGCACACTCAGAACTTCATGCAGTTACATTTAATAAGACCAACGTTTCGGCGTAAGTTCTGAATAAAATTACAACGTAGGACCATTTGTCAGAACACCGGCCAAATCCTGCCGCTCAACATCGCTCCACAGAAAACAGGTACCAGACGTAGTGCAGAGTCAAGTCTCTTGGCGGAAGTACGTAGGATGGTGCGCGAGGCTAAGAATGACCTGCTACAGCCATTTCTTTGTTTTTACAGCAGATAGAGTAACAGAGTAATGGAGTAAAGATACCAAATTAAGGAAGGAAATTAATTAGTCCCGTGGGCATGCAAGCCCAAATGTGGGTGGCTTAGCGCGCTTTGCCACAGCGCCCCCTTAAGGAAGGAAATTAAACAACAGTGAGAAGAGAGCAGAGAGACAGCAGAGAGGGCAAAGAGAGCGAGAGGGTAATAAAAAGTACATTACAGAGAACACAGACAGTCACAAGCGTAGAGAGTGAGGAGAGAGCATCTAGGGCTTAGAGAGCGATTCGTACCCGCGCGCCTGAAGGCCGTCATGGCTTCCATCACTGCAGCTTTGAGGTCGAAGGCTCCAGCCTGGGCACCGTGCCACAGCATGGCAAACTCCCCCGACACGTTGTACACCGCCAGGGGATGGGTGGGGTGCTGCAGACGGAACACACACAGCACATGGCAGTCACTGTCTCTTGCAGTTAATATTAGAGAGGGTACTGGGGAATACCGTTAGAGAGAATTAGCCATCCATAGACAGGGAAGCTACCTTTTAACCTTAGCTTATTACAATACCCAACGTCATTCAAACTATGGGTACCAAACTGCCACCCACACCTCCACCTTAGTACCCCATAACCCCCTTCAAATAGGACAAAATTGTGGGGCACTGACATTTCAATGTGTAAAACATTGAAGGTAGTACGCCCCAATTAGGGATGAGCGATTCACAACTGGTGGCCAAAATCACTGCATGGACATCATTGAGCACTAGATTTTCATTAAGTTCATTCTTCACCAATTCACCATTACTATGCTAGAAATACGCACTTGAGACATTGTGATACCATTTAGGGTAATTACTATTAGGTTTATTTAATGCTTTTTAAAAATCCATGGGAAACCGCAAAGGGAGACACGTGACCTGAGGAAGGCCGAGAGGCCGAAACGTTTGTCACATTAAAAACTTGTTGATTTAACTCGAGAGTGTGCGGCACTTCTCTCCTCCTGCAAGTGTTTTACTAGTTGCCAGCACCTCTGTTTCTGGTGTGTGTTTTGCACCTCCACTCATCAAAACCGCAAAGGTAAGCAGAATACAGGAGTCCATTTCTACTGACCTTGTTCTTCACCTCCCTCACCATGTCCAGGTAGGGCATGCCCGGCTTCACCATCAGCATGTCTGCCCCCTCCCTCACGTCACGATCCTAAAAGGAAGAAGACCCAGTGATTATTTCAGTCAGCAACATTCCTGACGACTACGACAAACACAACCATTTCAAAAGTTCCGTTTTATGTAGCAGTATTCCTTGAAATTCATTTATGCACATTTTTCAAAAATCTTGGCTGAACTCAATTGGTGATGTGAATACATTGAAAGTTGACTTAAATTTTACATAGATCATTGCTATACATTATGTCAAAATGCATGGTGGGGTTTTACATAGGCCTACAGCATCACATCTTTGTCCTTCAGCTACTGCATAACATGCACATATACTGTGTGTACTGTGAAAGTGTAGGACTGCTGGATTACTTTAGCTATTTAATTGCTGTTTATGCCATTCCTATTGATACATGCACCCATACACCTAATGATACATACTACTGTATTCATTAGGGCTGTAATGATATTGTATCAAACCGAAAAATCGTGATACAAAGACTCACGATACTGTATCGTGATACAAGGAAGCAGTATCGTGATACACCCTTTCAAAGTTTTGACACCCATCAGTCCAGAAAACTATCACATGATATGAAGTGATGGTGCTTCGAATCATCATCATTATTAAATTTAAACTTTTTAAAATTGTGTGCAGCCTCTTGTAACCTATTCTACCTACAACTTGTCATAGTTTTATTCATAATCTTATTTTATAACATTGGCAAATGTGAAATCGTGGGGTGTATCGTGGGGTGTATCGAACCGTAGGTCAAAAATCGTGATACGAACCGAATCTTGAGTTGAGTGTATCGTTACAGCCCTAGTATTCATCCATACACCACCCTCAATAGAGTACCGTAGGCAAAGAGGTTGGATATATAATAGAGGAATCGAAACACGCCCACTCAATGCAAAAGTGTGTGCTCAAAATTCGGTCTCCTAACTGGCCGTTGTCCCTCCTTCTTCTTCTCTTTCCGTGGTATTTACACAAGACGTGCGCTACCGCCATCTACAGCGCTAAGGGGACTCCATTTATTCTCAACCTCAAGACTCCGAAGGTCTCGTAATCGAAGGTCTCCTAAAGGGGTGTTCACCCAACATAAAGTGGATACCGGAAAAGAACCCGCCTGCTTTATCTCCCTCTCATACACGATTCTCTGCCGTAGGTATGAAAAGGAAAGTGATGCTCACACATGCTCGCAATGCCAGGCCTCTGGCACCAGGGGGCAGCTGGTAGCAGCGGCGGTCTCCAAACGCTGGCTTGGACTGGGCTGCGTCTCTGAGGGCACAGTTTAAACACACAACCTATATCATCACAAACACACACACCTTCAGGTTCACTGACCTATTGGACTACTGCAATGGCTATTGCCGATTTCAAAGATAAAGTCTGCTTGGTGTGTGCAAACAAGGAAGCAAGACAAGTTTCCTTGTGCAGGTAATTTCATACACTAAGTAAAGTACAATGTACTTTCCAAATATGAAAGCAGAAGCAACAGAAGGTGTAAGTAGTAGATACTGTCCATTAGAAATGAACATTTCAACAAAAGTAATATAATAGAAAGAATACATGAGAGGTTTAAAAGGAAACAATGATTACTGCTGCTCTTTCAACTACATATTGTATAAATTCTGGTACACCAATTAAGTTTATGATTTTCATGATCATGATGATGATGATCCTAGATTATACACCCGTCTCCAAAAGAGTTGTCGCCTATCCATCTGTTTGGAATAACAGCTAATAACCTGACTTTTAATTAATCACTTGGCTTCAGAAGTCACTCATATGAAAGCTACAACCCTACCGAATGAAAATGTATGTAAAAAAATACATTTGATGCACCAAAGAAAGATTGACCCTTTATTGAACACAGACAGGGCAGATTTTCACAAGACAAAAGTTTTGTCGCCTATCGAACATAATGTGAAAATGAGCAGATAAGGCACTTCAAAACACTTCAAATACGCAGATCGGGTGTCATACTTAATCACTGAATCACTCTCACCTCTCCAGAAAATCAACTTTGGCCTTAGGTGTATGTTTAGGGTCATTATAATCATGGAAAGCAACACAATGAAAAACAATGAAGATCAATGAGAGATGGTGACATATTCGCTATTCGTAGAGCAATACATGTTTAACTTCATGATTTAATCAATGATAAAAGCCCTCAAACACCTGCAGCATGCATGCAGCTCCTCATAAGAGCTGTATCCGTACCATGTTTCACTTTATGCACCATTTCTCTTTTTTCATATTCTTCATCTCCAACACCATACAGTTTTGATGCTATCAGTTCTAAAATGGTTGATCTTGGGATCTTTACTTCAGAGTATGAGTCCCATTAGCCTTCATTTTTGTCAGAATTAGGCCTGACATACTCTTGGCTGGCTTTTTTGAGACAGGACAGTGGGAGAGACTTCTTTGGTGTTAAAGGTGAAGCATTTGGAAAAATACATGGTGCCTAAAGTCAAACATGGGAGGGATACAGCTCTTATGTGGAGCTGCATGCATGCTGCTGGTGTTTGAGGGCTTTTATCATTGATTACATCATGAAGTTAAAAATGTATTGCTCTACTAATAGCAAATATGTCACCATCTCTCATTGAACTCCATTGATTTTCATTGTGTTGCTTTCCATGATTACAATGACCCTAAACATACACCTAAGGCCAAAGTTGATTTTCTGGAGAGGTGTGAGTGAATCAGTGATTAAGTATGACACCCGATCTGCGTATTTGAAGTGTTTTGAAGTGACTTATCTGCTCATTTTCACATTATGTTCGATAGGCGACAAAACTTTTGTCTTGTGAAAATCTGCCCTGTCTGTGTTCAATAAAGGGTCAATCTTTCTCTGGTGCATGACATTTATTTTTGTACATACATTTTCATTCGGGAGGGTTGTAGCTTTCATATGAGTGACTTCTGAAGCCAAGTGATTAATTGAAAGTCAGGTTATTAGCTGTTATTCCAAACAGATGGATAGGCGACAACTCTTTTGGAGACGGGTGTATTATTATTGTGATTGTTTTTATTACCTGAAGGGCCCGTAGTAGCAGGAAGCAAACTTGGCACTATAGCTCAGCACTGATACCTGTTAGAATTAGAGAGACAGCAGATCTTTATAGGTATAGGACTTGAAAATAACTGGCGGATATCAGGTACAATTTTGCTTATGTGTATAAAAGCAAAGAAGACAGCAAAAACTGCTGCACTGTGAGAGAGAATCTGAGTCATAACGACCTTGTTGCCCATGTTGTGAGAAATGAGGGTCTGCTTGATGGCAGCGATTCGTCCGTCCATCATGTCAGAGGGGGCAATAATATGGCACCCTGTAGACAGAGGACACACAGGCAGGCAGAGGGGGACAAGATTCAAGATTCAACATTTCTCATTTGTCATTATAGGGTTATAAAATAGTGCAATTCTAAAAAGTTTTTTTCTCCTCAGACGATAAAAAATGAAAAGTGTGTGTGTGTGTATTGGTGAAAGAAGGGGGAGAGAGAGACAGAGAGAGAGAGAGAGAGAGAGAGAGAGAGAGAGAGAGAGAGAGAGAGAGAGAGAGAGAGAGAGACAGAGAGAGAGAGAGAGAGAGCACCATAGCCATACAATATGGCACTGTGGTGAAGGAGAAGACATGCATGGTAAGGTACCCTTTAAAAGGAAAGGGAAGAAAGACATACAGAGGTTGCAAAACCGGGAAACGAGTGGTAAAGTGGGTTGAAAAGAGGAAGTTATTTGCAAAACCACAAGTCTTAGGATAGTGAGAACCAATTGACCTCTCAGGTCCACGTAGCCACCTGCGCGCTTTGGCACAGGCCAGAGTTGTTTGTGTGTGTGTGTGTGTGTGCGTGCGCGTGTGCGTGTGCATGCTCCTTTTATTTCATTTAAGCACACTCAACTACTTTTGTGTATGAAAGCACTTTAGAAATAAACCTGATTACGTAAGGCGTGCATGTGTGTCAACTTTGGCATAGGCCAGGGCATGTGTGCATGTGGGCATTTACCAGCTTTGGCGTAGGCGAGTGCCACCTCAGCCAGGCGGGCACAGCTGGCCGCATTGTCCAGAGTGCCGTCTTCCCTCAGGATTCCTACCGCACAAGAGAAAGAGGAAACTCTTAAGAGGCCATGGAGACAAGGAGGCAAAAGGATACGACCATTCAGTCAGGTCAACAGAGTGGGGAGAGCACTGCTAACGTCCCTTCAAATCAACTGGTGCTGTTGGAAGGTACAAAGTGTACCAAAACAGAATGAAACAGATCCCCGGTCCAGCCAGTCTAAAAAGTCTTTATTATTGAGCTAATGCCGTGCTTCAAAAACGGGGGGCCGCAGAGGTACTGCAGGGGGGTCCCAGAGAGAAGGGATTATTTACATAAAGCCTTGAGTACATGCTTTCAAGTGAAAGCCCATTGGGAAACTCCAACTCCCATTGTCATTGTGTCACAGCCCTCCACAGCACACAAGTGAACACTGCACACTGCACACAACGAAATTGCATTTATGCCTCACCCGTGCAAGGGGGCAGCCCTCAGTGGCGCCCCATGGGGAGCAGTGCGGTGGGACGGTACCATGCTCAGGGTACCTCAGTCATGGAGGAGGATGGGGGAGAGCACTGGTTGATTACTCCCCCCACCAACCTGGCGGGTCGGGAGTCGAACCGGCAACCTCTGGGATGCAAGTCTGACGCCCTAACCACTCACCCATTTCATAACATAACCATCCCATAAATTGGTTAGTAATAGTAATCGCTTCGATGTTTAAGAAATGTAGCAATGTTCAAAAATATTCTGAAGTTCGAAAGGGGGTCCCAGTAGAAAAAGTTAGGGAACCACTGTGTGAATACATTACAGAAAATCAGCCAAGCAAATCAGCCCCACGGCCTTAATCAGCATGGATGAGGAGGACTAGCTGCTGCTCCTGAATCGTCCCATTCAACCCGTTTACAGCTTTACATTACTGGCATTCCACCATAACTAGTACCGTAGTAGTAATAATAATGATGTTAATCCTGGCCTATCCTGCTGATCTTAATGAGAGGGTCATGATATGGAGTAAACCAGAGACAGAAGGGGACGTGTTAAACTAAAATCAATGCACTCTTTATGACATTCTGATTATGCACTCGTGAGAAAACAAGTCCTTTTGTGAACAAATTCCAACACAACAATACACTAAACAGGAGAAAGATCATGCATGATTTTGGTTTAACAGCTGAGTTTTTTTTATTCCCACCAAAGCAAACTATTTTATCTCAGTGCCGGGTTAAGTGTTCACATCACACATTTAACAGCAGTGGAAGTGTCAATTAGTGTGTGTGTGTGTGTGTGTATGTTTTAACATAACAGAAGTGGAAGTGTCCATTTGTGTGTGTGTGTGTGTGTGTGTGTGTGTGTGTGTGTGTGTGTGTGTGTGTGTGTGTGTGTTTTAACATAACAGAAGTGGAAGTGTCCATTTGTGTGTGTGTGTGTGTGTGTGTGTGTGTGTGTGTGTGTGTGTGTGTGTGTGTGTGTGTGTGTGTGTGTGTGTGTGTTTTAACATAACAGAAGTGGAAGTGTCCATTTGTGTGTGTGTGTGTGTGTGTGTGTGTGTGTGTGGCTACTGACCACAGTGTCCATGTGAGGTGTAAGGACAGAGGCAGACATCACAGGCCAGCACCAGGTCAGGGAAGGCTGTCCTCAGTTTCTTCACCGCCAAGACTGCAGGAGTGTCATCTGTGTCTGCCCCCGAACCACGCTCATCCTGGGCAGAACAAAACGCTTACTCAGTTAGCAATGGCCAAAACAAGTAAGTAATTAAGTTCAGTAAAAAATACAGCACTTGTGAATGGGCCCACAATGGGACACTGCACCTTGTCTATTTTAGCAGGCACACCGAAAATGAGCACGCACTTCAGACCTTTCTCCACCAGAGGGCGCAGCATTTCTTCAACTTTGTTCACGCCATATCTGGACAGAGCGGGGAAAAGCACGGCCAATGAGGACACAGTGTTCTCAATAAAATGCTTATAAATGCATTTGTCAGTCCATGACTTTGCACTTCATGATGGCTTTCTAGAGGTTCAGGACAGGAAAATCATGGCTGCTCATCTTGACAAGGTGTAAATGTTGAGATACACTGAGCATTATTAAAGTAAGCTGATGAATCTACCCTGGGTTAAGTCCTGGTAAGAAATATTACATTGATGTCCCTGACTGAAACCCAATATCAAAATTCATCCATTACGTGAAATAAAAAAAAAAAAACTATTGCATGCTAACAAATTCCATCAACACTCCATCCATCCATCCATCCAATAAAACAAATTCATACACGTCAGTCGTCAGTGGGACAACATCTTGTGCACATCAGATGAAGGACAAAGAAATAACGGCTCCCCTTTCCTTATCAGCAGTGAGAGGGCAACACTGGGTCCACCCTGGCCTTCCACAGTTATCAATGAACTACAGCCAGTGGCAGTGCATCCCTAGACTCATGTTGTTCCCACCATTGTTGCAAAAAAGGTCTGCTGGTAATTGGACACAGTACCTATTCCCCAGAGTTATGGTGAAACAAACAGCATGTTGGGTAAAGTTGACAGTGTAATGAAACTCACCTGGCCTGCCCAGGCAGACTGCCGATGGGTTCTACTGCATCAGGACTGTCTCTGTGGGTGGGCAAATCAACACATTCAAGTGAAATAACCACAAACAATATAATCCTCTAACAGTTCAGACATACATCATAATGTAAATCCAATGAAGCTGACTGGGGGACAAATGGGTCAGTTGTCCAGGGCTCAGAGAGAATGCGGACCCAGAATGAGGTCCTTATTACATCATATGATTTGATGGGTGACCTTTCCGTTTACTTTGTCCAGGCCCAGCAAAAACTGGCAGCGTCTCTGCATACAGCTATATGTTGCTGAAGTCATTATAGTACTAAGCCCCTACGTTTATGAAGAGAGGAATAAACCTACGTGATAAAGATGGGGTAGATGAGGTTGTCTGGTCTGAGGTCCGCGGCACATGTTTGCCAGTATCTGAGCGTGGGATGGAAGTATCCACTGTGGAGGAGAGAATCTGCTGGCTGCTGCATCATTGTCCTGTTGACAGGACAAGAAAAATGACAAGACAATGGCTATTATCTCCTGTGCGGATGTTCTCTCCCCAGTTCCTCATTCCTGATATTTAAAAAACCGCACACACCTTTTTAAAAACCTGAGAGTTCCGTGTTTGTCTTAAATAGTGAGATTTCTGCTTTAAAAGTTCTGATGGTTTGACGTGTTTTGATACTCCATGAGAAGTGCAGCTCCGGACCGTTAATAATACAACCCCCTTATCAAAAGCAAGTTGGGAAATTGCTCTGACAACATGAGCTCTGTCTGGTCAGAAATCCTGTCTCTGAATGAAAGCAAGCATGCGTAAAAATCAACAAAATGTTGCCGCCTCGTGTTTCGACCAATACAATTAGAGACAGCTTCTAGTGACCTTCGCAAACAGAATGAAAGACAGGAAAACAAAACAAACATGGGTTTGCAAAAGGTATGCTTAATTAATAAAACATACTCTCAGACTCAACAGCGTCACATAACTGATATAATAATGCTGACAATAGTACCACTTCATGCAAGACTGCACTGTTTCGCTTGCACAAAAAACTGATCGTGGGTGTGCAGTTAGGCAAGTTTGTTACAAGCATGGCATTACAAATAGGTTACAACTTAGTTACAAAGTTATCCAGTTGCAAGTTACAGTTAGCAAGTCTGCTAACGTCAGAGAAGTCATCTGGCGAAGAATTTGATCTCTTGGCTAATCACAGGTAACGCTCAGGCTCTTGAATTAACTTGATAGCAGAATCATGAATAAGCCCTGACAATGTCACGGTCGGACGATGTTTGTTACAAGTAGACAAGACAACAGCTACGATTGAGTTCTGTTCAATGAAGATGTGCAACAATCTTACCCTCGGCGTAAGTCTGTCCCCTTTCCCCTGGTGCTACCCTTGAGTTCAAGTGTTTCGAATGAACACTTGAACAGCATGGCTTTTCATCGCGGCCACCGTAGAAATCTGAATCTCGTTTGCTTTTGTCTCGCGGTAAGTGATTCTGGTAGCGACTGGTGACTGACAGAAGGTAAATATGATATGAGGCTAGCTACTGCCAAAATACGTTGTTTTTCATCGATCGCAGTACTATTGTGTCAGTTTTGGATTCATATTGAGAGTTGTGTTAATCTTATATCGCCCCCAAACCGATTTGGTAATGCCAAATTACACGTCTGTTTCGTTACATTCTGACTGAAGTGTCTTGCTAACTGGTTAGCTAGTCGTGTAGTTATTTGACGTAAGCTTTCATTTGTAGGCTTCATCAATTCAGTCAAAAGATGTTAGCTTCTGACAGATAAAGACACACATCCTCACAAGGTAGAATATGGTGAGGAGTTACAAAACACATTTGACATGGCATTAATGGTTTGAACTTTTGTCCGTGTCGGTTTGGCGTCTTGGAGATGTTAATGCGTGACATGTGCTAACCTATGATCATCTGCCATTTAACATTCTAAAGGACTTCAATCCTTTGATTTACATGTGTAATGTCATTATGCGTTTCCACGGGGCTTGGATGGATTTACGTAAAAGAGGTTGAAGGTGGTTACGGCGTAGGAATGTTAAAGTAGGCCCAGTGCTAAAACAGAGGGCGCAAGCACAGCAAGCATCAAACATTTTTGTGCAGTGTGTGAATTCTGTCATTCTAAAATTTGAATGTTTTCTTCTCATTTCAGCCGGGGGCTGAAAACCGTTGTTGGTCGTCTCGGTTGCCTAACCGAGACATCAACACCACAGAGGAAGACAGGCCCTCTGGGAAGTCATGATTCCACTTGTGGTAGCTAGCACCTCTCAGCACCACACCCACTGAGTGATGGTCACAGAGTCCACAACAACCAAGACCGCGACGGACCGACCACCCCTCCAGTCTGCACACTGACGCCCCCTCACCACTGAAGTCCAGTGGCAGCACTGGCAACGAGCTCCAGTTTGACACCTCCACCCTGACCCCTCGCCGCCATGCTCTTCTCCCTGCGAGAGCTGGTCCAATGGCTGGGCTTCGCCACCTTCGAGCTCTTCCTTCACCTGGGCGCGCTGCTGGTCTTCAGTGTGCTGGTGGCCCTGCGCGTGGACGTGCTGGTGGCGCTGAGCTGGTGGCTGGTCTTTGTGCCGCTGTTCGCCGCCGACGGCCTGAGCACCTACTTCACCACCATCGTCTCCATCCGGCTGTACCAGGAGGGCGACCGGCGTCTGGCCGTGCTGCGCCTGCTGTGGGTGCTGACGGTGCTCAGCTTGAAGCTGGTGTGCGAGGTGCTGCTGTGCCAGAAGCTGGAGGGCCAGGAGCAGGCGCGCGAGCTCTGGTTCGGCCTCATCGTCTCGCCCGTCTTCATCCTGCTGCAGCTGCTCATGATCCGCGCCTGCCGCGTCAACTAGACACCAGGGGGCGCTGACGAGGCAGCAACCAGCTCTCTTAACACTCTCCCGCCCGCCATTGCTTGACATGTCAACCGGTAGGTCGCCGACTGACCAGGCCGGGCCAGCAAGGGACAACAACTCATGCTGACTCTAATAGCACCCCCCCCCCCCTTTGTCCGCCATCACTCTCTGCATTAACTACATTTTGCACCAGGCGCCGACCAGGCCCAACAAAGAACAACCCCCTGACAACTACACACCAACAAACCCTGTGGCAGTCCCTGCTGCGTCAACTAGGCGCTGACGAGCTTTCTAGTAGCCCCGCACCATCACATGTTGTGTTGACTAGACACCATTTGGTCAACCCCTGATAATAAGACATCAACGAGCCCCCTAAACGCCCTTGCCCCACCCATTCACCTGCCACATCAACTAGGCACCAGGACATGGGCCCATGTCAACTGGACACCAACAAGCTTTCTGATAATGCCCCATCACCCACTGTGCATCTAGGCTAGTTGCCGGCTGGCCTGGGCCTAGCACAGGACAACCCCTGACAACAGAACTATACACCAACAAGCCCCCCTCTCCTAGCCTGCTGTGTCAACTAGGCTAGGCAGCACCGTCCGGGCCGGACAGCTAGACACCAATGAGCTCTCTACTAGTCCCCCACCATCACACACAGTGCAACTAGGCATCGACACAGACCAGACAACCCCCTAGACATCAACAAGCCCAGTGGCAGTCTCCCGTCATCGCTTGCCATGCGAGCTTATAGTGGTTGACTGGGCATGGCGAGTAGACACCAACGACCTCTCTGGTATGATGATTAGACACCAACAACCTCTCTGGTGGTCCCCCTGCTAATGCCTGCTGGGTCAACTAGGCTCCGCACCAGACGGCTATATACCAACTAGCTCTCTACTACTGTAGTCCCTCGCTATCACCTGTGTCAACTACTAGGCACCAGCAAGGGCCAGCCAGGGACAACACCCCCACCCCTTACCCCCGGCCAGTTTTCTCAGCCACCAATCAGCCACTCTTTCCCCCTGGCAGCTTTTGGGGGCCGCCATTTTCCGACGCCCACTTTTGCCAGCTAGAAAACCAGTTATGAGTTACGAGTCCGACTGTCTTTGGCCACCTTCCTCTCCTTTGCCCATGCACACTCCATTTTGAGGTACTGATGAGAAGTCAGGTAATGCATTGCAACGCAAGGGAATGCATAACGACGGCTCTCAGAGCCATAGGGTGCATCCCAATATGTGTCCTTGCCTCCTCCACTTGCGCTTGTCTCCTCGTCCCACCTCCTGGCCCCTCCTCCGTGGAGAAAACGATAAAGTTTCCCAGCTGTCAGCCTCACCACAACAACTTTTGAGGGACTGTTTTTCATTCACCATCCCAATTGCAAATGAGAAAAAGACTTTACAATTGAGCTTTTGCAAGATATTGAAATATAATGCTGTTGTCAGTGATGTCATCATGACGAGAAGCAAGTGGAGGAGGCAAGTGGAGGAGGCAAGGTCACATATTGGGATGCACCCATGGAGTGAGAAGGACCCTCATGCTATCTCCCACCTCTACCCACTTTGCCCTGTCTGCACTACTTACTATTAACCCGACCACATGTGGAGCTATAGGCCTCGTCCTGAAGACACGCAGTCCACTCAGACTCCTGGGTTTTCATGGGCAGAGAGTATGAGTTGACTGTGAGAGGTAGGGCTTAGTGGTATGGATGACACGAAAGGTATTTTAAGTTAAGAATGGGACAGATGTATGCATGTGTTGTGTCTCTGTATGAGCTGGATATTGTATTTTTATTGTGCAATTGGTTTGCTCTAAACATTTCTTGTTTTTTGTCCTTTTGTTGTACTCTCAAGTGGGATTCAGAAGTCTTTTCTGGGCTGTTCTTGTTGGTTTGTTATTTAATTGTGCTTCTCATGAAGTGCTTGCCTGAATGTTTGTATAAATTGTAAATAAATGAGACATTTAAGCCTTTGTTTTATGTAGTGCTTGTGCTATTTCTATATTTTTTTTCATTTGCATTACTGTTTATTCATCTGATGTGTACACGCATCATTGAATTGCGATGACTGACCTATAATTTAATTATTAAACGAAATGTCCTCTTTATCATGATGTATTTGACTGCTGCTTTTTTTTCTTTGAACCACATGATGTCGCTGTGGCGTCGTTAATTGAGTTAAAGAAAAGGCCATTTACATTAACGTCACGAGCTTCAGACTTGAAGATTGATTAATCTTAATAGATGTCTTCCTAGTGTTTACAAATGTGGTTGGGCATTATATGAATGTGAAGTTTATTTAACAGTGCTTTATGTAGGCTACACTACCATATCAATATTGTAATAAGAGCTTTGAGTGCATTTCTTGTAGGCCTAAATAGGTCTTACTCCAACATGTAGGCCCACAGTAGGTCTATTCTAAGAACATCAGAAAGTTGTTGAAGCTTGGCTGGACTGTTCTGCTTTTATGGATGTTGAACTTTGAACTGAGCGCACCTTATGGCGTCCAGTCTCGCCCTCTTCCTGACTAGAAATTGAGATGTCTATCTCCAAGTTGTTCATGTCATGATGTGTTGTGGTGCATTACGTAGGCTAGGTCAGGAATGGAAAGGCGGGTGGAACAACATCTTTATGAGTTTTCTACAATAACACACACTTGTATTGCTGCAATAAGGAAGAATGTCTACCGATAATAAATCCCTAGTCCCATTGCATCATTGAATTTTAAAAAATCCAAATTCCATCCTCATTCGAGCCACGACTGGGTGTAGAGAAACTGCTTCCTCGACTACCTCTAGCAAACAGCCTGTATAACGTGCTTCATTTGAATTCACAGCTCGTGAGAAACGACTTCGTCATAAATCTTTCATGAAGAAGCAGGCAGCAGCTGTAAGCCCTCTTCCTGCTGCTGACAGGAAACGCAATATGTATTTATACTGATGCTGTAATCTCATTAGGAATTATTATGACGCCACTCACGCTATAGATTGCCTTTCATGCAAATAAATAGCCAGGCGGGTCAAATCCAATAATAAGGGCATCCTATTTCAGCAGTCTGATATTGTAGGCTACTATATTAATGTGGCCATTGCCACGGCGCGTAAAATGTCACAGAGCGCTCTATAGCCTACACTAGCCTACATTTCTGATTCAAATGGGCAACATATTTTCTCTTCACAAGCTATAAACCAATTTTCTTTGATAAATAGTATGCCTACATGGCTTAACATTAGACAAATGCCTTAATGTCTCAGACCTTTTTGCTTTTCATAACAGAGTGATTCATGGCATCTAACAACAAGGCTAGGACCAAAATAGTATTCCAAGACATTCAGTCAGTACTGCAATAGTTAACTGATATAAAGAGGGTTGAGCTTGGGTAATTTGATTGGCATGTCTTTCTTCGCTGGTCACAATAGAAAATGGGAGTGTCTTTTGTGGCTGGGTGGAATGAGATGCGGAGAGGGGTGTTTCTCAGACGCCTGTGACCAAATGAGGTGCCTTCCTGGGGCTCAGATCTTCCGACTCAGGGGTGACGTCGGTGGCTTACAGGTGCAGAGGGCGGGGTAGCGTCCGTAGATAGGGCGACATAGCAGAGAATACAGAAGGCGACTGAAAGATGTGTGCGCGTGTATGGTAACGGTGCTGCGGGTACAGCGAAAGGCAGCAGAAAGCGCATTTGGTTCCAGCCCCCCCTGGAACGTCAAAACCTCGGGTCCTGGAGATACCCCTTCTTCTCCCGCAATGTCGGGCGGCGACGTTCGTGTGCTCCTCCAAGAATCCGGGCAGGAGAGCTCGGGGATGCCGGCCTGGAAACGAGAGATCCTCGAGCGGAGGAAAGCAAAAGGCAGTGGGTCTGGTGGTGCAGGTGGCGGCGAGTCTTCTTCGAGCGCAGCTACATCGCGTCTTAATGGCGAGGTAACAGGAAATAACGGAACAAAACATAAGGACGATGCCAGCATTGTTAATCCTAACGGGAGCTACACCATCACCCCTGCCAGCCAGCTTTTCGGTAGCAAGCGTGGTGGCAGTAGCACCCCCAAATCCCCGGACCTCTCACCGGTGAAAACAAAAGATCTGTGGACGGCCATAGAATCTTACGAGCCGAAATCAGCGGAAGGCAGGGATAAGGACACAGGGGCTCATGAGAGCCTAGTGTTACAGGAGAGCCTAGGTCCATTACAGGAGAACCCTTTTATCAAATTGGAGAAAGAGCGAAAGAGGCGACTGGATCGGGATACCTCGCGCCCAGTGCAACACATTTTGGAATTGTATGGTGGCGTGCCCGGTATCCGGACTATTCGCGCAGAAAACATCATTATCATAGAATCGGATCCCGATTACTTTCCAGAGGGCAGCGACATAAAACATGCATCTAACCTCCACCACAACGGCGTAAGTAGCTATAGTTCTCTAAACGATCTGTTAGATAGGAGGAGTAGTGGAGTAACTGAGATACGCGCAAAGGAGGTGGTTATTTATGATTCTGCGCTCAGCAGAAGCGAGGAGAATCTAAGCACTGTGGGTCACGCAGGTTCGGACCTGGTCGACCTCGCCGATGGCCATGGCCGAGTAAGTCGTATGCTTCAGAAATTCGACCGTAACTATGGTAAACTGCAACCCAAGTCACGCAGCACAGAGAACCTCCTGGACTTGGATTCCGCTTCCGCGAGGCCAAGACCCTGGCGTTCACCAAAGCCAGATCTGGTGCCAAAGACAAGAGCCTCTCCCCTGCAGCCACTGTCACCCGTTCTCGCCTCAGACGTCAAGCCACCAGTGCCGACCACCACACAGGTCCCAGAGCCTCCGCAGTCTTCCAGCAACACAGCACTGCCTCCACGGGCCGATGGAGAGAGCCTACCAGCCTCCCCACAGCCCATGTCTCCGGTCTTCCGCAGCTTGGAGGCCAGCCGTAGTGGTCGGCGCATCAAAATCAACCCTAAAGAGGAGGCCGAGCGCGTCGGCTCGTCCAAGCCCATCCGCGAGCGTGAATGGGACGCCACGGACGGCTCGTCCAAGCCTGCCAAGGTGCCATGCTCTCCAGAGAGACACTCCAGTGCGCGTGCCTACCTCCCCAGCGTGGGCAGCCCCCAGCCGCCCGGCTCGCCCACCTTCGAGATCCGTGCCGCCCCCAAGCCCGACCTCTCCCTGGTGCCCGACGGCGACGTCCAGGCACGCGCCCTCGCCAACCTGCGCCTCCAGTCTCGCAACTCCTTCACGGTGGTGCCCAAGAGGGCGCTCCAGGGCTCTGCGGCCTCCTCTCCCTCCCCTGCCGCCTCCTCATCGCCGGTCAAAACTGTGCCACCCTCTGGCCTGGTCATCACGCCGCCGCAACCCTCTCCGCCCGTGTCCGAGCCAGTCTCTCCTCCGTCCCTGCCTTCACCTCCAGCAGCAGCTGCAGTGCCAACCACCACTCCTCGGGTGGTGCCGCCCCCCACGCCACCCGTCTCCAAGAAGCTGGAGGGAGAGAGGGCACCCCGACCTGCCAAAAAGGAGGTGCCCCCCTTGTCCAGTCAGCCCACCGTGCCCAGCAGCCCTGCTCATGCCGCCACCGCGCCCTCCGCCTCGCCCGTGGCACCGACGCAGTCCAAGACCGAGCCCGCGGAGAGGCCCACACTGTCAGCCGCAGACCGCCTGCCCATCACCAACATTGATGACGTGGAGGTGTCCACGCCCACAGCGCTGATGCAGAGACGCACCACCAACACCATCACGGTGGTGCCCATTCGCAAGCCGGAGCCCCAGCCCGCCTCGCCAGAGGCCCAGGACTCTGCTGCAGGGTCTCCTGTCACGGGGGCAGGGGCTGGCGGCCAGGCGCCCTACGCCCAGCTGGGTACCCTGCTGAAGAAGCGCTACCCCGCGGTGGACGAGATCGAGGTGATCGGGGGCTACCTGTCCCTGGGCCGCTCCTGCCTGTCCAAGACAAGCTCCACAGGCAAGAAGGTAAAGTGGCCTTGGGGCTGTACAACGACATAACAACATGTTATGACACATATGCACACATATACCTGTAATATATTACATCAATATGCCTACACTTGACACCGACACTCACAATGGCAGAAGCGCAGACAGTTGTGTTGGCACAAACACACATACAAGTGCCATTCTTTATCGCTTCAGCCATTTTTCACATCTTCTGTGAAATTCAGAGTTCAGAGTGCATCACAATCAAAAAGTAGGCCTACAAAACGTATGCTTTAACCACTGATAAATTCAAAACGCACAAGGCAAACACGTGACCTCCTTCAAGCTACTCTCACACCATCCCCTGTCCAATTGCTGCAATGTCACCAGGTAAACCTCATGTCCCAGCCATGGGTTCAAGTGCAGTACAGCCTGCCATGCCATGCTTGGTTGGCATGCCGATGAGAGTGCCAAGCCTGCTGCGTACACGGCTAAGAAGCTAAGCTGAGCTGTGTGGCTCACGTGTGGCATTGAGACCGGCACCAGACTGACTGTGTTGGGGCTCATTAGATTATCTCTGCGGAGGTGGAGACGGTGCCTTGTTTGTGTGTGTGTGTGTGTGTCTGTGTGTCTGTGTGTGTGTGTGGTGAGACCAGTATCCCGCTATGAAGCATGGTCTTTGGTGGTGGTTGTGGTGTTGTACCTTATTGGGTTAGACTATACTGGTGGCTTACTGACCAAGCAATCCCATCAAACAGTTACCAGATCATACTGGTTTTGTTCGAAGAGTCTTTCTTTGGGCCATGGTGGGGCGGGGGGGTGTTTTGGGGAGATGTGAGGTAGCGGGGAAACCTGTGAAAATCTGACTTATTGCGGGGCAACAGGGCCAGTTTGCATCATCCCATGTTTTGGTTGATTTTGTCCAGTCAGCATGAGAGTTTAAAGGGCTTAACGGCGTCCCTCGGCCGCTTACCCACGTCTCCCGTAGTAGCATGCCTTTAAGTGGCTTGATAAGCCAAACAACATGTTTAGCTGATGAGGGCTTAAAGCCCACCACAACTGCAGAGGGACCGAGAAGGAGGGCAGCTGCCAGCTCTATTTCAAATCCAATCTGTAACTTTTCCATTGCTGCTCTTCAAATGTGTTGCAGCTAAACAATACTCATAGCTGTTTATCCTATTACAACAAGAAAAATAAAGGATTTTTGGGGGGCATAGGCCTGTGTCCCTCTCAAGGCAAGATAGGTCAAGCATGAACATGGAGGCTGGACCCCTTTTCACAGCAACTTAAAAATGTAAAGGTTGGTAAGAATATTAATGAAAAAGGATACCCTCATGAATGGGCAACATGAACGTGGATGACGAATACCATATTACACACCGGACCTTAAAAAATGTCATTGTGGTCTGCGGGTGTTTAAACTGCCAAGTTGACATGCTGTCTTTTGTTGACCTTTTTTCCTCTGCTGTTTGCATTGTGGCTATTTGACATTCCACAGACAGTCATTCTCTTGAGTTATATAATTTTTTCTCTCTCCACTGGTCAGAAGCCAGGTGTGCAGCTGGTGCGCTCAGGTGACACAGGAAAGGTGTGGAGGCAATTACAGTAGAATCATGCGTTCGCTCGCTCGTTAAGTAGTCCTAACGTGGTTACAACAACTGAGCACAGCAAGGAGTGGTTCCAAAGGCTAACACATGACCAACAACAACAATAACAACGCACACGCACACACAAGCGTACACACACACAAATACACACACACACACACACAGAAAAGCACAAGAGTACACACACACAGCCACAAGCACAAGAGTACACACACACACACACACACACACACACAAACACACACACACACAGACAGACACGCACGCACGCACGCACGCACGCACGCACGCACGCACGCACGCACGCACGCACGCACGCACGAGCGCGCGCACATGCACACAAGCACGAGAGTACACACACGCACAAGCACTAGCGTACACACACACACACAAGCGCGAGAGTGCACACACACACACACACACACAGGAGTGTGGCTTTGGTGGCCTTTTGTGCAGAGCTGCTGTACATAGGTGTGTGTACTGTAGCTGCCTGACGTCGGTGACACAAAGCAAGTCTGGAAGGACAAGAGAAGTGAGTTATTTCGAGAGCTAGCTGAGGGGAAGTGCTGTTTTTAAACTCTGTGCCCTGTTTTGGTCAGGCATGGCGGGATGGGATGCGAAACTTCAAGTTGTGTCACAGTGGACTTGTATCAGTTCCTCTCTCCGTGAGGTGAAGGGGGGAGGAACACCACACACTCAGCATCTCCACGGCCTGAGTCAAATCTCTGTCACAGTCACAGAATGTCTGACACTTTAACGCCTCCATTGTGTAGCATTTTTAGGCTGTTTGTTTTGTCCCATTCACTAGCTCCTTTTTCAGCAAGGCTTTCCACCGCCATCAGCTTCAGGTATTTGCTTTCATTTTTCATGTAGAGTGAGTGGAGTTACTTTATTGATCCCCATGGTGAAATTCAGACGTCAAGTAGCTTAGACATAATACAGGTAGTGTACATAATTTAAGACAATAAACATTAACAGAGCAGACATTACAGCAGACACACACACACGCCACGCACACATATGTATGGGAGTCTGCCCCTGGGTCAGGGCCAGGTCAACCACACACACTGACACACACACACACACACACACACACACTCGTATGCCACACACACACACACACACACACACACACACACACACACACACACACACACACACACACACACACACACACACACACGCGCGCGCCTTAGAGTCTATCCCAGGTCTGGGCCAGCTCAGACATCTCTCGCACATGGAGGGTGATGAACTCTCCATATTCACGTATCTTGAACTCCAGTCACCCGTTGAGGGACTCGTGGTTCTGAATTTCTTTTTTGATGCACACAAACAAGATCAACTTGTTTATTCATAAACAAGCTGCATAAACAATATTTTCACTTCGCCACATGCTGGAAGGAAAAGCTTAAACATTGGACCTTTAATAACCTTACACATTAGACTGTAAACACCATGTAATGGTGACCATTGTGTTCCTTGTGCGGTGAAAGCGGCTGTTTATGGTAATACATATTGAGGCAAACCATTGCCCGACTCACTGAACTGTTTTTCAGTGTGCAGTGCTGATCAACAACCGGTCGGTTTGGGTGACCTGTGGCTGTGGGGACAGAAGGCCAGCAGCGTTGGCACACTTTCTCAGCCTAATCCCCTGTGCCCCAAAGCCTCTGGGCATTACAGGGCCTCTCTCTATATCTCACTCACCCATGCTCACGCCCGTGCCACCCCCTGGCCGTATAATAACCCAGAATTTGCATCACACTTGCACCCAGCAACACATCTTGTCACCCAGCCACTACTATATGGTGAACAAAACCTCGAGTTTTCCACTCAGTAGTGCCAAACTTTTGACGAGTAATTCCTTCCAATTCTCACTTGAGGCCCCAACTGACCGCAGAATTGCCTCTGATCACTGGCGGTTTTGTCCAAAGTAACTTGTTTACAGATACAGAGAAAAGTCGCTGCAGAAATGTGGGTTGCATTTGTTCTTGGGCACTTTTGCCATGGATGAGCCATGGTGCAGAACAGACATCCTTACTACAGGTTTGGGATTCAAATCTGCAACCCTCTGTTCTCAAAACCAACTGCAAAGGGCCACTACCTCTGTCCTCCCTCCCTCCCTCCTCAGCCAGTGACGGTGGCAGTGCCCTTGTCACATACTAAGGGGAGAAGAAGGATGCTTCTGCCAGCGTAACACATAGTGGCATTCATGCGAGCTGCCCTCCCACACGCCAGCTAGACCTGGTATCGTGTGTGTGTACGTGCACACTCTTGCCCTTTTGTGTGTGTGTGTGTGTGTGTGTGTGTGTGTGTGTGTGTGTGTGTGTGTGAGTGTGTGAGGGACAGAGAATGTGAGTGTTTTCTTTTTCTTTTGTGTGTATTGTGTTTTCAGTACTCTAGCATCATTACTCGGATTAATAACACGTTTACAATTGGTTAAGAAGCTGCTATATATCCTATTGTGCTCTTGCATTCCAGACAGACTTGTTTTCTCTTCTCTTCTCTTCTCTTCTCAGCCCCAGTGGCAAAGGTTGGACTGGGCTTGGTGAAGCATCAAGGGCAATTTGTGTGGAATTTAAGTCCTGCATCGACTTGGGTGGAGTGGATGTAGTTGTTAAGTGTGTGTGTGTGTCTGTCTCCAGGATGTGTGTAATGCGCGTTTGTGGGTTGCCAAAAGACGGATGTTTAGGGAGAAGGCTGGTGTTGGGGGATTTCGGGGAATTTGCCTACACAGTGTGACACAGAGGCTGCGCACATGGCACAACAGACACACACACACACACACACACACACACACACACACACACACACACACACACACACACACACACACACACACACACACTGTATGCATACCCAGCTGGAGAAATATGCACGCAGGGTTTCCATTGTTTCGACACAGTGCCGTACTACTGCCCTTTTCACACTTCTAATCGGTTTCTCTTTCTCCCTTCCTCTCTCCCTCTCATTTGCTGTCTTTCTTTCCATCCTCTCCAATCATATCTTTCTCTCTTTCCGGCATCGCTGTCTTTCTGTCCCTCTCTGCCATCCGGCTTTTCTCTGTAGCCTGCCTATTTTCTCATCTCTCTCTCTCTCTCTCTCTCTCTCTCTCTCTCTCTCTCTCTCTCTCTCTCTCTCGATTCTATGTTTCCCCTTCCCATATCTGTGGTCTAGTGTAAGGTATATCCATCCATCAGTCTTGCTCTTTGCATCCCTCCCTCTTTCTGTCCTTTTCCTCTCTGCTTCTTTTCCAAGCGTTCTGTTCTCTTCCTCTCTCTCCCCTCCTTTTTAAACATTTTGACCTTTCCCTGTCTCCCTCTTTCCTTTTTTAAACTTTCTGCTCTTTCTCTCTCTTGCCCTCGTTTCTGACGTTCTTGCATGTTTGTGGGCCAGCCCTGCCTCTCCACTTCTGACGGAGTTCCTGAGACTGGCCAGCAAGGTTACAAGGGGGAGTTTTCTTTTTCCATGGAATTCCAGGGCCCAGACGGGAACGTTGCAGCCAGCCACTGTCTGCACTGGGCTCTAAATTCCCAGTTCGGATCCCCTTATTCCTACTTAAAGCCATAGACTTGAAAATCAACATAAAGTAAAATGTTAAAAAAAGTAATGTTTCCTGTCTTTTTTAGTGGTTCATCAGCTCATAACAGGGGTACTTCTGAAGTCGCTTTGCAGCACTCTGTTGGGCTATGAGGTTTACAGAAGTTAGCCACTCTGATCTTCAGAAGTTAGCCACTCTGATCTTCAGAGGTTAGCCACTCTGATCTTCAGATCAAAGGAGACATTATAAAGAGCAGTGTCCGCTTCCAACCTGCATGGTGCCCAAAGATGAAAAATGCAGCTTTACGATTGCTTTTATTATATTGCCCAGTCTTGTTGTACATGTGTTGTTCCCACTGCAATGTGAGCTAATGTAACGGAGTTAAAATATACTCTTTTTGTATTTAGTGAATCCTCACAAAATCTGCCTTTTGTTTTCACAATGTTATTTGTTTGGAATTATTTTACATGTTGTACCGCATTCATCTTAGTTGACCATGGGCCTTCACGACTGCTTTTCGCGTTCGTGCCTTTTGGGTGCTTGCGCCCTCCGTACCTCCAGCTAGATCGCCCCACGCTGGAGGTAAGCAGTGTTAAGTAGCGCTCCGAGTAAAACATTCTATTTTATTGAATGGATGCGCTGTGACTACGAGTCCTTTCCTGAATATGAATGTAGATAAGCAGTATTAAATGATTCTCTGAAAAAGTAATGTTTCAACTCGATGTAAACTTGTTATAAATCGAGCTGTCGTGTTTTCTGTGTTCACATGCTTTGTACCCTGCTATGATGTGCAGCATGGTGTGAAACCAAGGTCCTGATTCCGTATTTCTTCTTTTAATCATATTGCAGTAGTTGCAGTCGAGTGACGGATGCCCTGGTCATATATATATTTGTTTTCATGAATGCAGGTACGTTGTTGTAAATTGTGTAAGACTTATGATTGTTCTCTTGACTTTAATGAAACTTCAGTATGCTCGCTGTATGTCTGCCATTTTGTTACTCTAAATTGTAAGGCAGCTAGATCGCCCCACGCTGGAGTAGTTGCAGTCGAGTGACGGATGCCCTGGTCATATATATATTTGTTTTCATGAATGCAGAAAATAAATCGAGCAGCTGAACCCCTGGTCTCCTTCTGGTCTTTGGACGGGTCTGTTACATTGGTGCCGTGACTATTCTGGATCGCCTGGATCAGCTCAAGCAGATCGCCGAGAGTGCTGCGTGTTCTTCTGGTGATTCCGTGTTATGTCCACAAGGGGGTACTGTTGCACTGCATTCGTGATATGGTTTATTGACACATGTGCACTACATTCGTGATATGGTTTATTGACACATGGGTTTACAGTACTGTGCATTGCTCTGTCATTACTACCAGTGATTTTGGTGCTGCAATCTGAAATAATTCTTAAATTACATTGCAGTCTGTATCTATTATTCATTTTGGGTCGAATTACTGTAGTATTTTTTATTTTTTTCTTTATTTTATTTCTCATGTTTTACTGAAAATATCATGGCTGAGGAACAGAGCAGTCATGATAATGAGTTTAAAGGCTTTCCTATGGGCAGGGGCAGGGGTGTTCATTTTGGTGGTCTGAATGCTAACACATTTACTAGTGAGTATGGGAGTGATAGCGCAGGTGGTCTCCAAGGATATGTTAGTGTTGGTAGGGGCAGAGGGCATAGTGTGAGCCCGAGCTGGTCTCCTAGTGAACAGTTCTTGAGGGACGATGCACACACTTCTACTCCAATGAGTGATAGCATTGCCATACAACACCTGACGGATATGATGAGCCGATTAGGAGAGCAGATAGGTAACTCCATCGTAGCTCAGCTTTATTCTTCTGGATTTACTGATCGCACTCATGCACCTGACACACCCATGGCTGACAAACCAACGAGTGTAGACACTACACAACAAAACACTACAGACCCTATACAACAAAACACAACGCCAGTAGTAGTACATGTCAAAACTGAACGTGAACCTGTGACCTTTAGGGGTAATAGTTCAGACAAATACTCAGTTCAAGAATGGATAGCCATGACCAAAGCTAACCTCAGGAAGCAGCCCTACACCACTGCTGAGAAAGCGGATGAGATACAAGGAAGGCTTTTGGGAAAGGCGAGAGATGTCGTCAAAGTGGCTCTGAGGAGTGATGACACACTGGATGCGAAGCAGAACCCAGACATCATATATGATATTCTAATGCGATACTTCAGCCAGTCCTCATCATCCCTCCCTTTACAAGATTTTTACACCACACTACCCAAGCAAAAGGAAAACCCAGTTGATTACTGGATCAGACTGAACAAAGCAGCAGACACTGCAGATGAAGGCTTGCGTCGCCTTGGTAGGAGGATGGAAAACATAAGTGGAGAAGTGGCACAAATGTTTGCAAAGCACTGTCCTGACCCACAGCTCTCTTCCATTTTTAAATGCAAGCCTGTCAGTGAGTGGTCATCTAAGGACATTCAGCTCAGGATAGATGAGTATCAAAGGGAATCAGGAGTGTCTGCTATGTCTTACAGCGTCCCTCAGTTGAAGACTTACCCGACTGCTGTGCTTGATAGTGACTCTTACATTTGTCCACACTCTGATTCTGACGAGACGAATCCCCAGTCAGCTTGCCCACCATACGCTGCCCCTGACCTGTGTACGGGGTTCACTTGTGTCCAACAGCATGTCCAGCGCCCGCAGCGTAACCCGCCACAGCATGTCCAGCGCCCTCTGCAGCACCCGTCACAGCATGTCCAGCGCCCGCAGCGTAGCCCGCCACAGCCTGTCCAGCGCCCACAGCCTGTCTCACCACCACAGAATGCTCAGCAAACTGACAGTGATGTCCTGGGCCGAATGATGAACATGCTTGAGAGAGTGTTGGCCAGGGTGGAGCCACGCAGTCCTGCGCGTACCCAGAGGCGCTCCAGCCCCTTCAGCTCTCCGCCGTGTAATGTTTGTGGGGGCCCAGATCATTCCACCCTGTCTCACTGCAAGTCTGATCATCTCTGTTTCAAGTGTCTAGCCCCTGATCACTCAAAGCAGCACTGCCCGAACAATGCTCCTCCCCACCTCAGCCCAGCTCCGGGAAACTAGTTGACCTGTATTCAGAGGGGGGCAGTACAGGTCAAAACAAAACCTCCCACCCACTTGACATTCATTTTGATTTTGACACTCTTTCACAATCCCAGTCGAACAACATTGTTTATCAAAACACTCATACTGTAGGGGGCAGTGACAGTCTGTTCTATGTACCCGTGAAAGTGGGGGACATTATGACTCTGGGGGGGATGCTGGATAGTGGTTCAATGGCGTGTACAGTCAGTGATGCTGCTATGCATAACCTGCTTGCTGCAGGGGCAGTGTGTGAAACAGACAGATTCCCCACTGACGTGACTCTCATTGGTGTTGGGGGCCGAAGAGTGCACCCTAAATCAGCATTCAACATCCTCATGGAAATTAACGACTGCAAAATGACAGTCCCAACAATTGTCGTGGAGGGGCAACATGATGACTTAATCATTGGGACCAATGTGATCAAACACTTACTGCGTGAGTCAAAGAAGTGTAGTGCGTACTGGACAGCCATTTCTGCCCCGCCATCCTCTGACACTGAAACTGAACACTTTCTTTCGATGCTGGCTGGCTTACATAGATGGGGTGACGGTGAGATGCCCGACAAGATAGGGACTGTGCGTTGCAATTCGGCCACATGTCTCGAACCCGGCCGTGAATACCTCTTGTGGGGAAAGCTGCCGAAACCTGTACGAGTGTCTCCTGGCAGTGCAGCGATGACAGAACCTACATCTGCACGGTCTGCCCCCAAAGGTCTCATGGTTGCTAGAGTTGTCACACCCTTATGGGCGGATGGATGGGTCCCACTGAAGGTGATGAACGTCTCCGAAAAGCCTCTGTTTTTGAGACGTAATACAAAGCTTGCTGACTTAGTGCCCTGTGTCGCTTTGGAAGATTTGGACCTGGTCAGTGCTCATCAGAGTATGTGCGATGTGCCTACCCCCCCTGTCTGTCCTGATGTGAGAAGTGCTGAGGGGAGGCTGCAGTCCATTGGCCTGGGTGAATTGGACATAAGCGAGTGTAATGCGTCATCTGCATGTAAAGACAAGTTGTCTGAACTTATTGCTCGCTACCAGGATATCTTTTCACGCAATCACCTTGACTGTGGAAAGGCAAAGGACTTTGTTCACAGAATTCACTTGATCGATCAAAAGCCCTTCAGACTCCCTTTCAGACGTGTGCCACCAAGTCAATACCAGAAATTACGCCAAGTCTTGAGTGAAATGGAAGAGAAAGAGTTAATTCGAAAGTCAACAAGTGAATATGCCTCACCTTTGGTCCTTATCTGGAAAAAAAATGGTGATTTGCGTGTGTGCACTGACTTCCGGTGGCTGAACAAGAGAACTCTGAAAGATGCTCACCCACTGCCACACCAAGCCGATTGTTTGGCAGCACTTGGTGGCAATTCTCTCTTCAGCACAATGGACTTAACGTCAGGTTTTTATAACATGCCCTTACATGAGGATGACAGGAAATACTCAGCATTCACTACACCTATGGGGCTCTATGAGTACAATAGGTTGCCACAGGGGCTCTGTAACAGCCCAGGGAGTTTTATGAGGATGATGACGTCCATTTTTGGCGATCAAAATTACTTGAGTCTGCTATGTTATTTGGACGACATTTTGGTTTTTGCCCCTGATGAAAGCTCTGCACTGGAGCGTCTTGAGTTGGTGTTCAGCAGACTCCGTGCCCACAACTTGAAACTGGCCCCTAGAAAATGCCACTTTTTGAGAAAATCTGTCAAGTTTTTAGGCCATATTGTTGATGAGCATGGGGTTTCAACTGACCCAGGCAAAGTTGAGTGCATAAATAACATGACTGTGGCTGATTTGATGGATGCAGATGGTGTGACACCTTCAGAAAAACGTGTGCGCTCCTTCATGGGCATGTTGAATTTTTATCAACACTTCATCCCAGGATACTCAAGTCTTGCAAAGCCGTTGTTCTCTCTGTTGGCAGGCCAGAAACAGAAGAAAGGCAGAAAGCCTAAAGGTGCTGCAGTGGGCCGCAAGCTGAGGTCAGATGACTGGACTGTTGACCATGATCATGCATTTGCAAAACTCAAAAGTGCCCTGGTGGATTCTGTTGTTTTGGCCCACCCAGACTTTAGTCGACCATTTTTGCTGTCTACTGACGCCTCATTGGATGGCCTTGGAGCCGTTTTGTCTCAAGTGCTTGAAGGTGACACAGTGGCTAGACCGATTGCGTTCGCTAGCAAGTCCTTGACTCGGTCACAGAAGAACTACCCGGCACACCGATTAGAATTTCTTGCATTAAAATGGGCAGTGTGTGAAAAGTTCAGCCACTGGTTGAAGGGCCATGACTTTACCGTGTGGACCGATAATAACCCACTGACCCACATGATGACAAA
Organism: Engraulis encrasicolus; assembly: GCF_034702125.1. Classification (NCBI taxonomy): domain Eukaryota; kingdom Metazoa; phylum Chordata; class Actinopteri; order Clupeiformes; family Engraulidae; genus Engraulis; species Engraulis encrasicolus. Next base: position 17,467,755 of record NC_085867.1, on the reverse strand, counting down.
GCCCAAACTGGACTGTTGCGAGCAGAGATGAGTGTCAAAGCTGGCCAGTTACAATTTCGACATCAAATATGTACCGGGTCCGAGAAACACTGTTGCTGATGCCCTCAGCCGTGTCCCTTTTTGCAAAACTGTTGGCTACCGACTGGTCAGTGAACCTCTTCAGGATCTCATTGCAGAAGCTGCTGTTTTGTCTGATACAGCTGTCCAGCAGACTCTCAGGGAGTCCACCGACCAGTCCGCCATGGCAGAGAAAGTAGCCCATTTTGTATCCACAAACGCCCAGTCCCTGCAACTGTCTTCACAGTCTTTGTCCGAGCAGGAAGTCGCTGCTGTGATTCAGTCACACACTGAATGGGCCTCTGGCGCAAGGAGTCGTGCAGCAGCGTCTGTAAGTCACCTCCCTCAGCTCATTCCTGACACATTGCCCAGCCTGCCTGCCTTTTCTGCTGACGACCTGAGACATGCTCAGTCCAATGACAAGTCATTATCTCGCATTCGTTTTTATGTGGAGAGATCGCGGAGGCCTTCCAGGCGTGAGAGGGCGCGTGAATCTAGCCAAGTCCTGAGATTGCTGAAACACTGGGAGAAGTTCGTTCTGAGTGATGACATCTTATACAGAGTGTCCCGTGATCAGATTTCAAAAAAGAAGCGCTATCAATTTGTGGTTCCTGACTCTCTGAAGGCCGACGTCTTGACAGGAGTGCATGAGAGTGCGGGGCACCAAGGTCAGTTCAGAACTCTGAGCATTGCCAGACAAAGATTTTTTTGGCTGCACATGGACCGAGATGTGAGAACGCATGTTCGCCACTGTCAGCGTTGCATTGTCAGCAAGGTAACTGAGCCTGCAGGAAGAGCTCCCCTTGAGAGTATTGTCACCTCCCGGCCCCTACAGCTAGTCTGTATTGATTTTTGGTCAGCCGAAGATTCACACAACAAGTCGGTTGATGTTTTAGTCATTACTGACCATTTCACCAGACTAGCACAAGCTTTTAAATGTAGAGATCAATCAGCCAAACAGGTAGCCAAAGTCCTATGGGAGGAGTATTTCTGTGTCTATGGATTCCCCGAAAGAATCCACAGCGACCAAGGCCCAAGCTTTGAAAGCCAATTGATCGCAGAACTTCTACAGTTATCTGGGGTACGTAAATCTCATACTACCCCATACCACCCAATGGGAAATGGCTGTGTTGAGCGATTCAATCGAACCTTGGGCTGCATGATCAGAGCTCTCCCTCCTGAGTCAAAACTGGACTGGCCAAGACGCTTACAAACCCTCACGTTCATGTACAATTGCACTGCCCATGAAACTACTGGATATGCGCCATTCTACTTGATGTTTGGGAGAGTCCCCCGTCTTCCAGTAGATATGCTGTTTGGAAACATCCTGTCTGACCCTGATGTGACCAGCTTTGGCAAGTATGTCACGAAACTGTCTGAGGACCTTAGGGAGGCCATGCAGATTGCTCAGGAGCATGCAAAAAAGGAGCAGAGCAAACAGACTAGACTGTATAACAGGACAGCAAAAGGGCCAGAAATTGGAGTTGGAGACAGAGTCCTTGTGGCTAACAAGAAGGAGAGAGGGAAGCGAAAAGTAGCCGACAGATGGGAGTCTACCATTTACACTGTGACTGAGCTGAACCCACAAACTCATACATACAAAATACAAGACACTGTCACAGGACGTGAGCGGATTGTCCATCGTAATCTACTGATGTTAGTTAATTTCCTTCCAGTGCGGGATATGCAACATTCCACTCAGTCCGATCTCTCAATGTCCTCTTCTACCTCTGTCTCTTCAATACCGTCTGGTCATGCTGCATCCGAACATTCTCAGGATCAAGTGTCTTCGCAACCAATTGAGCCCCATTCTGCAACGGATGATCCGCATGGCCTTGTAGGCATCTCTGGACTTGAAAGTCACTCAGACATCTTGCCTACATCTGGGCAGAGAACTAGGGAGTGGGTCCATCACCTGAACTCTGAGCGCTCAGAACAATCTGAAGAGTCTGACACCTCCCACACTGATAACACTGTTAGGGATGACATTTCAAATGTTAGTGATCATGACACTGCTCAGTCAGTAGTGACTAATGTCTCTGTAGTTGACACTGAACACACTGATCATCCTGCACCACACCGCACCACACGGCTGGGTCGTGTTGTTCGACCGGTCAACCGGCTACTTCACACTATGGCTAGACAGGATGTTACTAGGCATCTGCGCCGTAATGTTCAGACAATGTGCAGCTCGGTAGTTCAGGCTTTTCGGGCATAACTTTTAAAAATGTTTGCTCTTGTGCAGCGTCCTTTTAATGTTTTATAAGGTGTCTTTATACGAAAGGCTACCGTTTTAGACAGTCCTGGGAAAGTGTGGGGTGTGTAAGGCACCCCATAGCCGGTGGTTGGTTCAGAGGGTTTGGAGGCTCTGTCCACTACATCCTTGAGGGATACTTTTTGAGTCGGTCTTACTGTATGTAATCCCGTGACAACTGATGAGTAATAGGTGTATTTTTGAACCACTTGTGAGATTTTGTCCAGAATTCAGTGGGGGTGGGTGTAACGGAGTTAAAATATACTCTTTTTGTATTAAGTGAATCCTCACAAAATCTGCTTTTTGTTTTCACAATGTTATTTGTTTGGAATTATTTTACATGTTGTACCGCATTCATCTTAGTTGACCATGGGCCTTCACGACTGCTTTTCGCGTTCGTGCCTTTTGGGTGCTTGCGCCCTCCGTACCTCCAGCTAGATCGCCCCACGCTGGAGGTAAGCAGTGTTAAGTAGCGCTCCGAGTAAAACATTCTATTTTATTGAATGGATGCGCTGTGACTACGAGTCCTTTCCTGAATATGAATGTAGATAAGCAGTATTAAATGATTCTCTGAAAAAGTAATGTTTCAACTCGATGTAAACTTGTTATAAATCGAGCTGTCGTGTTTTCTGTGTTCACATGCTTTGTACCCTGCTATGATGTGCAGCATGGTGTGAAACCAAGGTCCTGATTCCGTATTTCTTCTTTTAATCATATTGCAGTAGTTGCAGTCGAGTGACGGATGCCCTGGTCATATATATATTTGTTTTCATGAATGCAGGTACGTTGTTGTAAATTGTGTAAGACTTATGATTGTTCTCTTGACTTTAATGAAACTTCAGTATGCTCGCTGTATGTCTGCCATTTTGTTACTCTAAATTGTAAGGCAGCTAGATCGCCCCACGCTGGAGTAGTTGCAGTCGAGTGACGGATGCCCTGGTCATATATATATTTGTTTTCATGAATGCAGAAAATAAATCGAGCAGCTGAACCCCTGGTCTCCTTCTGGTCTTTGGACGGGTCTGTTACACTAATCAAGGTTGACCTTTGATCTCTATGTTTGCTCGTGACTGGCTGTGTGGAACACCTCGAGATTGGCTAGTAGCAGCGAGCTAGTGAGCTAAGTGGACGGCAATGGGAGTAGACTAGTGCAGCTCAAGCAGGTCCATTTCATGGCCTGGACTCACGATTCACCACACTTGACATCTCACGCAGTATATCCACCTAAAAATGTCAGGGATTTCCGTATACCCACTAAAAAATATATTTATCCATTATTTATAATAGCACAAATAGTATACCCATCTCAAAAAATGCTCAAATATACAGTATAGCCATTACAAAAAAGTAGACTACACCACTGAGCTACAGTATGCGTGAAAGTAGTTGGTAGTCCACTTTATATAGAACTTTTCTCAGACAAAATGGTCACAAAGTACATCACAGTGGCAGGACCGTGACGCTGACAAACATTGTAAAACACACAGCATATGAGCTGGCATAGATGGCTTGGGCCCAGAGTGTTGGGATTGGAGGCTATGCCAGACTATCGGGTAGGATACTGCTCCCCGGCCAGAGGGATGAGTGATGTGTGATCTCTGTGGAAGCTACAGTATATGCCTATGCTTATGTGCTCTTAACAAAGTGTGCTGTAAGCCCACAGGCCTGATGTGTTCGGAGGGTACGCTGTTGGCTATCTATCGGTGCTCTTCAGGCAGTGTGCATACAGTATGTGCTCCCCAGGCAATGTACTCTGTACTTAAGCAGTGTACTCCGTATCTCTACAGGTCTTGTGCTGTGTGCTCTGCTCTCCAGGCATTGTAAGTGCTGTGCTGTGTCCCGGTCTGCTGGTTGGCCGAGCTGCAGGGATGGGAAGGGAAGGGCGGGGCTGAGGGCTGTGAGGGCTTGGAGGGCCGTGGGCGCTGCGCTGGTCTGGTCTGAGGCTTTCCAAACACTCTGATCTGTCATTATGGCCAGGAAGCCGCGCAGGCAGGGAAAGGGCAATATAGCAGAGACCAAAGCATAGGGTGTGTGTGTGTGTGTGTGTGTGTGTGTGTGTGTGTGTGTGTGTGTGTGTGTGTACACAGTACAATTGTGCAGTCTAACAAACTACATCCAATCCAATAGTGTGTGTGTGTGTGGGTATGCTTTCATGTTGTTGTGGTCATAACCTTGATATACACTTGAACGTGTGGGTATGCTTAGGAATACCAGTGTCTGTACTGGTATTTGTGTGTGCATTTCTTTGTATATATGCTTGTTTGTGTTAATTTCTGTTTTGTATCCATGCGTGCCCAGACGTCTGTACATGTCTGTTTTTTTTACATGTGTGTTTGTGTGTGTGTGGGAACATCTCTGTGTTGCTCTTATACTGGCTCAGAACTCTGTTTCTCGAGAGAATCGCCCCAGTGCAGTTGGTAACTGAAACCATTTGCAATTAGCACTGTGCATTACGCTGTAAGAACTTGATCAGATTATGGTGTTATGGCATACGCTAGATTGGAGAGCTCTTATGCTGAATGGGTTTGAATCTTTAACTGGAGAGGGAAAGAATCCTGTTTCTGGTTTCTGTGGCGGTGAGAACGATTCCGCAGAAGCAAAGGATCACATATTATAGCATATTATCATGAGTAATACGCAGGATTATTTTCTTACCCACTCAGGATCAAGACCAGTTCAAGAGCTGCTACTAGAATTCACACTCAATCGTATCACAGTAACATCATTGTTGCTACAGTGAATTTGTTTGGCATAAAGGTCATTTTCTTGCTCTGCCCCATACAGAATAAGCTATACATTTCGACTGTGTGCAAGCCAAGAAGTATGTCATGCATTGCTTCTGTATGTGCTATGCTTTCCCTTATTACGAAGGTGGACTTTCCTGTGTGTGTGTGGGCATCTACATGTATGCTTGCGTGTGTGAGAGACAGGTGAGAGAGGGAGGACTGTGCCTGTATCTTCTCATTTGTCTGTGGAAGAGACATATTAATTGCAGAGACAAGGAGGGGCGCAATGGTGCGTGTTTGTGCGTTCGTGCATGCGTATGTGTGTGCATGTGTGTGGTGAACAGCAGCACCTGACTGTTGTTTGTGCTGGGTGATGGTGTGGCTACATGGTTGTCATAATGCTGTTGTTTGTGCTGGGTGATGGTGTGGCTACATGGTTGTCATAATGCTGTTGTTTGTGCTGGGTGATGGTGTGGCTACATGGTTGTCATAATGCTGATGTTTGCTCTGGGGGAGGGAGGAGGGGAGCGGCCGGATAATGGCCAGGGGGTATGGGTACATATAGTCCTGTCCACTCCTCTGATGGGTGTGCTTGCATGTGTGTGTGTGTGAGAGAGAGATACATACACACACACACACACACACACACACACACACACACACACACACACACACACACACACACACACACACACACACACACACACACACACACACACACCAGTCATCCCTTGGCCAGCAGATAGGGTCCATGCCCTTGTGGTTTCTTAACTCTGTCTGCTGTAGGAGGTGAAGCATGTAGTCATCTATTGGGATCTATGCGTTTGTTTGTTTTTCCCTGCATGAGCTGCCATGCTGGCTCTCAGATACAGTAGCAGGAATATCTTCCCATGTGACAGGGTATCTTCCCATGAAGGAACATGACACTTTGTGACAACAAATTTCATATTTAGACAACTAGCTTTGAATGACGATGGATTTTCCCCCATAATGGCATTCTGCTGCTGTGTATGTGTTGCAAGTGGATGTCGGTGTATCCATGCCATGGTGATATCGGAGCATGATAGTTTGTGCCATCGTGTTCATATTTAGGCAACTTGCTCTGAATGAGTTAAGTCTTTTTCACGAATAATATGACCCTCTTCTGGGAATGTGTTGTAAGTCTCAGTGTGTCTATGGTGATGTCAGACAATGTTCTGCTTTGAAGCGAAGCTGGATGAATGAAAAATTATGAACAAGTAACAGTGAGGCTTTTGTACAGAAAAGGTGGCGTCTTTGTACGTATAGTCTATGTCAGGGGTCAAACTTAGGTCACGCTGACAACCTGGAGGGCTGCAGAAAACTTTTGGATTTATACTAGCGGGCCAATTCAATAGACTCTGTATTATAGACATTTGGGTGGTTGACGTTTAGTAACACAATTAAAATAAAAAGTTATTCCAATTTCTGAAAAGAATGATGGAAAAAATTTGAAAAAAAAAAAATGAAAAAAATAAATCACTTAGTGGTCTGTGGAATTGCGCCTAATTTTTGCCATTTTTGGGAAAATGTGTCCTGCATCAACACATTGTATAGGCATGTCATACCGCAGGAAAATGAAGTCACACCACAGGAAATTCACTGCATTATGGCCATTTGAATCCTTTTGTATACATGACTGACATCTGAGCATATGCTAACTTGATAATGATATTGTGTTTAATCTCAATTATGTGCTTTCATTTATATAAAAAACCTTTTTTTTCCTTCTTTAAGAGCAGTCACACCACAGGACACCATAAAATGAACCTAAGCATGCCCTTGTAGTTGGCCTTGCAGCTGCCCATTCACAAACATTGACATACATGTCACCCCACAGGAAGCAATTTGTGTTATGAAATTGAACCTGTAGTTAATATTACTGTCTTGAGTTTTTTTCACATTCACATATCTTAATATAAAGTTATTATTTATTCAATCATGCCAAATGCTTCATACATTATTCAAAATGTTGTTGGTTAATTTATATATACAGTATATTATATTCCAGGTTTCATTAATGTTACAGTCACACCGCAGGATATTTGACATATAAACCTTTACATAAATCTTAACAAAAATGTTTCTTCTCATCTAAGACTAATATGAAACATAATTTACCACATCTTCTTTTATTGACATTTGTTTTTTAAAGGAAAAATAACAAATGTTTTGTTGTGACCATTTTGTTTTTAATCAATGTCACGAAAAAACAAGGCGTCACGTCAACCACCCGTTCACATTTTTTACATTTTTAATTCTGAAGGTGAAAAAGTGGATCGCACTCGGGTTCTTCTTTTCTTCTTTTTTATTTTTTTATTTACATAGCAGCAGAAGTGTAGACAAACGTTTCGGCTGTTGCCTCCGTCAGTGTCGTCTTTTTTATTTTTTTATTTACATAGCAGCAGAAGTGTAGACAAACGTTTCGGCTGTTGCCTTCGTCAGTGTCTCAACACGATGAGACACTGACGAAGGCAACAGCCGAAACGTTTGTCTACACTTCTGCTGCTATGTAAATAAAAAAATAAAAAAGAAGAAAAGAAGAACCCGAGTGCGATCCACTTTTTCACCTTCAAAGTTATTCAACTGGAGACGCACCACACGGAAAAGCGCGGTGTATTAACCACTACATTTTTAATTCCAAATTAATAATTCCTAATTAAATCGTTCCGTCGAGTTTACTTTGATCTTGAAGTGTTTACATGACGTTTCCAAAACGGAATTAAGCTTTATTCAGAATTTGAGTTAATTCTGAATTAAATGTCTCATGTAAACGTAGCCTATGTCTCTCACGAGCATGCGTGATGCAGCTACTTTGAATGCATTGTTCAAATGTTCAGTTTTTCAAAGGTGTCTGAGGTCACATGATAAGGGCCCATAGCCAGATGGAGACTATAATAGTCACTGGTCTTTAGCCACTGGTGTTCAGTGACTGGGCACGGAGACACTGACTGTCCACTTCCATTCATTCAATCAGCCTTTCCCCAAATGGGCTTCCATTGACTGTGTCAGGTACCACTGGTTAGACCTGCTCCTGCCTTGTGTGTGTGTGCGTGTGTGCGTGTGTGCGTGTGTGCGTGTGAATGCTACCAAGGGACAGGGCTTGTCCTGTGCTGGCCGCCATAATGATTTTAACAAACCCTCTGAGATTCTGTTACTGGCTGATGGCATTGAGTGGCCACTTCCATTAATGAGTAACTTCTTTTCTTCGCCTCAGGTAAAGACACGAGTACATTTTCAACGGCTGTGTGGTCCCTCACAAGGACTTAGGAATGCTATAAGGTCTCTCTAGCCAGTATATAACTTTACAATGTGATCTCTTTGCAATACTGCTATAATACCTCAGTTTTGTTCATCCCTGTAGTAATATCACACATATTGCTCGAGTAAAATGGCC